>NC_046662.1:57654912-57658729 GCF_010883055.1 Belonocnema kinseyi | reverse complement strand
AGGTTCAAGGTCATTGGAAGATCAAATCGAGAGAAAACGGTAAAAAAATCCAAAAAAATACGTTATAGGTTTTTGGAGTCGCTAATTACGAATCTGGCATCCTTCGAACTCTATCGCTTCATGTTCAAGGTCATTTGAAGGTCATTTGAAGGTCAAATCCAGAAAAACCGGTAAAAAACTTTAAAAAATTATGTTATAGGTTTTTGGGGTCGCTGATTACGAACCTGGTGTCCGCTGATAAAGGACGCCAGATTTGTATTCGGCGACACCAAAAACCATAGTAAACCCGAGCTAACCTCAGAATACATGTTTAAGAGTGTCAAATCTCTCGAAAATACAGTTGGTGGGTAGTGGTGTTTCCTATATTTGTAGGGGTGGCTGGGGGGTGGAGGGTAGTCCGTTTAGCGTGCAATCGACTCGGGATACTTATAAGATACTACCATGATTTTTTCAGATTTTTGGTCCAAAAATAAATTAGGCCAAAAACCGGCCTTACCGACCCTCCCCCTTTCGTACCCCAAAACGAAAAGATGTTCCGATCACAACGAATTTAAAGTGAACACAGTTCTAATTCTACCTGCAACAAAATTTATCCCTACTTTTTCATTGTGAAGAAATATCAAAGATTTTTTTTAGTAGATGCATGACATGGTACAAACTTAAAAAAAACACATTTTTTGGCTAAATTATTTTTTTTCAGTATATGTATAAAATTGCTCAAATACAAACGATATTATCATTATTAATACTCAAGTGAGGGCGTTTAGTGTTTGCACGCCGCTACCGCCCTCGCACGATCCTGCGATTATGTTTGAATAAAAGGTGAATCGAACGCAGTTGAACGTGTTTTCCTTGTCGTTCACATTTTCCGCAAATGGATAATGTAACGGACATCCCGCTATCCAAATCTAGATTTAATCGATCCAGTGATCCATTTTGTGTCTATTATAGACGTGCAACGTTCAATATCTTATATAATTTTTCATTTAATATTCGTGGTACTTTTTTAAACAAATGTACAGATTTTATGTTTTTCTTGGCAAAATAAAAATCCATTTGGATGGTTTTTGTGTTTTGAATAAGGTAAATACGCTTCTGTGGTTTTTTTTGTTTGCACCGAAGATTTTTTTACTTTAGTTGCATGAATATTGTTCAGAGACAAAATACTGATGCCTTGATTAAAAGAAATAATTAATTTGTTAATATTCCTTAAATCAACAAAATATTTCTTTACAATGAATACGAAAATTATTAAGTCAAAGAAACAATTTCTTGGAAACCAGAACTTTCCTGAAAATTTGCACCATACATGTAATAAAAAGATCTGGCTTACAACCTTATTCAATTGGATGACCCATATTAATTTTTTTTTAAATGCTACTTTTAATTTTTTTCACTTTCAAAATTCAAATCGTTTAAAAAAATGGTGTTATTTTTGTAGGATAATCAAAAATTTGTTTGAACTTAAAATCTTAAACTATGCTTTTGATGTATTACTTTGTTTTTTAAATTAATATCTTTTCCTTTGAAAAATGCACTGAGTTCTTTGTGTCAATTAATATTTTGTTAACTTTGTGACATGCTTATTCTGAACAATATGCAGCATATTAGGACAAAAATTATTGACATCAGTTAAAAACCGATTTCTTTGTTTCCAACAAACATGCAAATCTAAACAAATAGGTGGAACAAAATTCTCGAAAGTCAAGGACTCATTGTTCTTGACTACTTGATTGATTGCATACCGTATTTCAATTGATTCAAGTGACTGTTTTCAGATTTTTCTTTTGAGTTTTTCTAAATTTTGTAAATCGGCATTTCCCAATGAGGAATTTTGATTTTAAAAATGTATTACTAGAATAGAAAAATCAATTTGTAAATGATACTTTAAAAAAGGCAACAATATTTTGTTAACGTTTTCACCAAATGTTTTGAAAATGACAAAAGGATTTTATCCATACGTGCTACCTTGAGGATAATTATTTCTTAATGTACCTTAACATTATTGATAACATTGAAAATTAAAATTTTTTTTTTAATATTGTGAAATAGTTATGTTCTCAACATTTTGCTACCAGTCTATAATTTGTAAACTGTTTACACATTCGACAATAAAAAAATGATCAGTTTCGGTAAACAAAAAATTCAGAGTAGAGAAAATTTTGGAATGATGTGTAGGTTTTTGAAGATTTTCAAATAAAATTTTTAAGATATTTAAGATTTTTGAAGTTTTAGGATAATGAAATTTTTTCTGAAGATTCCAAAGAAAATTTAATTAATTTTGGTTTGAAAATTATTTTTAAGAAAAGATCTAAAAACATTTAAGGACATTATTAATAATTTCCTAAAATTTTGAAAAAGAATGTAGAACATTTTTCAATTTTGAAAAATTGAAAAATTTTAGAAAATAGTTTTAATAAGTTTAATAGATGTTTAAAAGTTTTGAAGGGATACAAGAATAATTTTCCTTATAACAAAACAAAGATTTTGGAAGATATCGAACAAAAATTTAGAATTTTGAAGGAATGTTGAAAGGTTAAAAGAGAATAAAAAAGTTTCTTATGATTGCTCGAAAATTTTTTTATCACTTTTTATTTTCAAAATGGATTTTAAAAGATTGTTTAAAAAATTCCAAAAGATTTGAAGAAATTTAATTTAATTTTGCAGATTTTTTTCAAATTCTTTGAATCATTTTCCAGAATATTTAGAAATTTCAAAAAACGTAACAGAATGTAATTTTTAAAATATTTTAACGATATCATAATCATCAACAATTGTTGTTTAACATTCCTTGCGAAACGAATTTTGGTAAAATCCTGTAAAATAGGAAAAAAGATTCTTAGAAATTTTCTAGATACTTTTTTGACATCTGAAATCTTCAAAAATCTGTTTGAATTTTCTCGAGCTACATAGAAAAATGATATTCATATAACCATAAATTAAATAAACAAAGAAAATTGAAAAAAGTAGTTACTTCAAACTTCTGCTTGGCATTAAAAATGATTTTTGTCCTTTAAATTATAATTTGCCTAATTTTTTTATTCAGAAAGAAAACAAACTTCTCTGGTTGAAAATTCGTCTTTTCGGTTTTCAAATTCATCTCTTTTGGTAGAAACTTCACATCCTTTCAATGAAATTACAAATTTGTTGCTTAAAATTAAATTAAATTTTGGTGAGGATTTAACTATTTCATTTTGCTATTATTTAGTTTAATTATCAACTATTAAATGCTACTACTTGGTTGAACTTTGAACTACTTTGTTATAAAGTTAATGCGTTTAGTTAAAAAAATAAACAATTTTTTTGAAAATTTAACTGTTTGGATGAAACTAAACTTTTTCGTGGAAAATTTATATTTTCGGGTTAAAAAATTAACCTTTTTGCAGAAAATTCGTCTGTTTTGAAAAATATTTGACGTTTCTTGACTAAATACACAACTGGTTGAAAATTTGGATTTATTTAAACAAAGTTTTTTTGTTGTTATTTAAGTCGGATTTTTAGAACATAAATCTTAGGTTTACTTGTGAAATTTTGTAAAAAGAAATTGAATAGAATCTGTTAGATACTTTTTTTGGTAAAAAAATTTCTACAGTAGTACTTTTTTTGTGAGAAAAAAATTATAGTAAACAAGAAAGAATTTTCCTCAATTTTTTATACAGTACTGGCGCTTACATCGGCTTAAGTATTTCTCTATAAAATACGATAAGTTTACTGATTCTTTATTGGTGTAAACAAATTTATAAAGAATAGAGAATTTCAATTTTAATTTTTAAAGATTTATTTAAAAATATTTACCATCAACTATAAAATCTCCCCC
>NC_046662.1:57653345-57654812 GCF_010883055.1 Belonocnema kinseyi | reverse complement strand
CTATGGACGTGAAGAAACTAGATATTTGATGTGTGCCCGAAACAAAGAAAAAGGGATGCGAAACTAAAGACATAAAAAACGGCGTGTTGAAAGGCGGATTTGAAATATAGTCAGGAGTAGACTGTGAATGACATGGTAAACAAGGAGTAGGTCTCATTTTGAATGAAAGAGCAAAGCAGCATCTCGGAAACCATGGCTTCGTGTCTCCCAGACTGCTGTGGGCTAGAATGAAAGTAGAAATCAGAAGACTATTTATCATAGCATGCTACGCGCCGGTTGATAGTGATCCTGGAGAAGTAAAAGACGCCTTCTGGGACACTTTAAATGACACAATAAACATCTGCGAACATGGGGAAAGAATAATTCTACTAGGAGACATGAACGGTTGGGTGGGCATCCAAAATCAGGATACAGAAAGAGTATTAGTTAATTTTGGGGATCCAAGAACAAACTATAACGGAGATAAATTAGTTGGTCTATGCTTAGAAAGGGGTCTGTTTATTACAAATACTTGTTTTAGGCATAAAATGATCCACATGTACACCTGGTCTAAAGGAAATAGCCGCAGTATAATTGACTTTGTTGTTCCGGATGAAAGACTTAGAGAGTTAGTCAAAGATACAAGGTTCATGAGGGGTCCTGAATGCAATACTGATCATTACTTTCTGATCTCAAAAATTAACTTAGGTCGGGGTTGGAGAAAAAAGAGACCCAAGAAAGCAAAACAAACGCGAATCAAAATTGAGAACCTACAGAAACCGGATGTGCGAATAGATTTCCAAAATAAGATGATCGAAAGCATAGATAGGGCAACATGGGAGGACCGTATAAAAAACAAAGATTTAGAGGGCGCCTGGACAAAGTTACGGGATATCCTTGTTAGATGCACGATCGAAGTGTATGGTGCTGCAGTTATAGGAAGAATGTCTGGAGATGCGTGGTGGAATGATGAAATCCAGGCTGCCCAAAAAGCAAAAAGAGAAGCGTACAAGAGAACTTTGAACATCGACGGTCTTAGCAATGAGGAAATAAGTAGACGTAGAAATGATTATAGACGCGAAAACAGGATACTTAAACGATTGGTTAAAGAAAGTAAAGATACAATTAGAGCAGAAGAAGAGATAAAAATACAAAACGACTTTGAAGGAAGCAGGAAACTACTTTATAAAAAAAAGAAAGAAAACAAAAGTACAGAAATTGTCAACATGAGAAATAGTAGGGGGGAAATGGTATATGATGCAGACGGAATACTAGTGACTTTCAGAGACTATTTCAGGAGACAATTCGGAGATGAAGCTATAGGACACCACAGCTGCGATTTTGAACACGATGCGATGGAAAACTCAATTGAAAAAGTCTGTGTCGCTGAGGTTAGGGATATAATTAAGAACTTAAAAAACGGTAAGGCTGCCGGGGTAGACGGTATTAACGCTGAAATGCTTAAACACGGTGGCGAGTACATACCAC
>NC_046662.1:57629156-57653245 GCF_010883055.1 Belonocnema kinseyi | reverse complement strand
ACTTATTCGTAGGGTAATGAAAATAACAGAAGCAAAGATTTGGGAAGTCCAAAGTGGGTTTATGCCAGGAAGGTCATGTACGGATCAAATATTTAGCTTAAATCAAATAACAGAAAAAAGTTTGAGAGTAGGAAAAAAAGTGTTCTGTGCATTTGTTGACCTAGAAAAAGCTTTTGACGAGGTAGATAGAAGTAAACTTTGGGAAGTTTTGAAAGAGTATGGAGTCAATGGATGGATCCTACAAGCTATAAAAACAATATATACAGGTAGCAAAGCGTGTGTAAGAGTGAATGGGAAACTGAGTGACTGTTTCGATATTATTCAAGGAGTTAGACAAGGATGCGTTATGTCTTCATGGTTATTTATATTATTTATGGACAAATGTTTAAGAATGGCTCTTCTCGACGAAGAGGGTGTGGATCTCGAAACAATAAGGATACGTGGATTAGCGTTCGCAGATGATAAGGTTGTTATGGCAGAGTCTATCGAAGACCTACAAAGAATGTTGAATAAACTAGATGCAAGCATGAAGAGCATGGGTCTCAAAATTAACGCAAATAAAACAAAAACTATGGTGTTCGAAGGAAAGAGTGAGAAAACACTATGCATTATTTTATTAAATGATGAGAGAATTGAACAAGTTGATAAGTTCGTATACCTGGGTAGCTTATTTACTAAGGACGGGAAGATAGATGAGGAATTAGATAGACGAATAAATGAAGGTAAGAAGGTTATTGGTAGAGCAGGTCCCCTTATCAGAAGTAAAAATATATCAAATAAAGCTAAAATGGCAATACATAATTCTATATTTGTACCGACTGTACTATACGGTAGCGAGACATGGACTTATCAAGAAAAAGATAAGAGTAAAATTAACGCAATTGTCATGAGATTCATGTGCATAATAAGCGGGAAAACACTAATGGACAAAGTAAGTAACGAGATAATTCTAAAAGAATGTGGTGCAGAAGAGACGCTTGTAGACACATGGGAAAGAAATCGGTTAAGATGGTTCGGACATGTTGAGAGAATGCCAAATGAACGACTAACGAAACAAGTGTATCAAGGTAAAGTAAATGGCAGCGTGCCCAGAGGCAGGTCGTGGAAAGAATGGTTAGAATGTGTGAATGAGACCCTACTTAGAAGAGACATAAGAAGTCACAGAAACACGAGAGCCTGCATGAAAAAGTGCATGGACATAAAAGAAGCTAGAGAAGTATGCCAGGACAGGAAAGTATGGCGGCAAATAGTTAATAAAAAGAGTGTTAGTAGAGTGAATGACGCCTAAAACAAAGACCTTGGCTACTAATGGACCCAAGTGGGGAACCTTACATAACGACTTCGTGAGGTTCTTCGCTTGGGGTGATTGCTAGAGAGATTGATCAGCAACCTGGGTCGGAGCAGTGTTGCGGAACGAACGTGTCATTTACTTAAATAGCACGAGAATTCTGGATCAATCTGAAAAATCTCTATCCCTTCCACACACTACTCCTTTCCTCTGCCGAGTGAGTCACGCCTACCCCGAAAGGGAAATGGCTTAATGGTGTAATAATAATAATAATAATAATAATAATATAAAATAATCATATATAAATCCATATAAATTGCTTATTATAATGAATCAAATTCGAATGTCTAATTGCAAAAGTATATGATTTCAAATTATTAATGTAAACTCAAATATGTTAATTATTTCAAAGCTTAAATGTTTTCTACCATTTATATGTTTTTTTTTAATTTTAGGTGAAAAAATAACTACTTTTTTGATTAACATATATGTAGATCTATAAACAGCATTATTTAAAAATTCCATTCACGGAAACGTGTATTCAATTTTTTAATGTTTTTTCTAGAAGATTCGGATTTGCAATGTTTTAAAGCGTATATTAATCTCCATATAATTTTATCTAATGAATATAAAATTAAATCTTGAATGTATCGCAGATAAACGTTTATTATTTTTAATCTTCACTTAAGAACATGTGAAATATTATTACCACTTCACAAATTTGATTTTAAAAAACACATGCATGCGATAAAGTGAATGTATGGATTTAATGAAAGTTCATCTCTTTGATTGAAAATTATTTGTTTTTTTTTCTTGGTTCTAAATCCGTCTGTTTCGTTGAAAACTATATTTTAGTAAATAAGTTGTATATTATGAAAAAATATTGACCTATTAGATTAAAATTTCTTTTTTTGTATTGCTTGACGATTCGCTATTTTAGTAAAAAAATAAATTGTTTTGCTTAAAAATGTAACTTTTTTTAATTCGTTTCTTTGTGTGTTGAAAATGAATTTTTTTAACTAAAAATTTAAATTTTCCACGTTTCATTTCACTTTTATGTTCTTTACTTAAAAATTCAGCTACTTGGTTGATGTGTCTGTATTTTGTTTAAACTTTGTCTTTTGTGGTAGACCATTATTCTTCTTCGTAACTAACTTATATTTTGGGTTGGAAATTTAACTATCAGGTTTAAAATTCCTTTAAAAATTCCAAATTTGGTTAAAAATTTATATATTTTGTTCAAATTAATTCTTTTTAGTAGAAAATTATTATTTTTGGTTAAAAATTCATCTGTTTAATTGATAATTAGTTTGATGTTTTATAGAAAATTATAATTTTTAACTTTAAGTTTAACTATTTCATTTTTGGTCAAAAATGTATATTTTTTATAGATATTTATTCTTTTACGTGAAAAATTTAACCATTCCAATTTTCATTGAAAATTTATCTTTTTTTTGGCTGGGGGTAGAAAATTCATCTTTTGGGCCGAAAGTTCATTATTTGGCTGAAGATTAATTTTTTTAGATAAAAATTAATTTCTTTGCTTAACAATTGAACGATTTTGTTGAAAATACATTTTTTATTAAAAATTAACTTTTTTGACTGAACATTTTGCTATTCCATTTTTGTTAAAAAATCGATTGTTTTCATTTAAGAATTCTCTTCTCGTTTTTTCTGGTGTGAAAAATAAATTATTTTTTAATAAAATGCAAATTTTTGTGTTAAAGTTTTAACTTTTTATCAAAAGTTTCTGTTTTTGGTTTGAAAATTAGTCTTGATTGGTTCAGAATTCACATAATTGGTTGAAAATACATATTTTTCGTTTAATTCAAATGTTTCTGGGTCAAAAACAAAATATTTTTAGTGGGAATATCAGTTATTACACTTGTTGAAAATAAATATCTGAAATAAAAAATTCGTGACTGTAGTTAAAAATTCAACTATTTTTGTTAAAAAATAATCTTTACAACTGAAAAATTAAGTTTTCTATTTTCAGTTAAACAATTATCTTTTTTAGTTGAAAATGAAGTATTTGGTTCAAAATTAGTCAACTTATGTAAAATTTTTATATTTCAGCTCGGAAGACGTTTTTATTTGTTTAAAAATTAATTATTTTTACTAAAAATAGAATAAAATATGTTAATAACAATACGAATGTTGTTTAACAGAATTAAAATGTAATAATTTACTTACTACTTTATTTCTAAAGCAAAATTTCCAACTTTTTAACACAATAAATTAAAAGTATCAAAAATGAACTTCAATTTTTATTTAAACAAATACTCTTTAGTGTTCAGTTAATAAATTAAACTAAAAATTTCTGTTTATTTATCACTGGCTTCAATGTCATCCGTTTTGGTTAAAAATTCAACTGTTTTAATAAAAAGTCGAATTTTTTACTTGAAAGTTCTACAATTTAATTGCAAATTTGTGTGCCTGTTTCGTTTGAATTTTTTTTTTATGTAAAATTTATTATATTTTGTTTAAAGCTGCAATGGTCTGTTCGTTTTTCTATATTTGAAATATTATCATTTTAATTGAAAATTCATCTCTTTTGGTTGTTAAAAATGTAACTATTTAAGTTCAAAGCTCATATATTTGGTCAAAAATTCGATTTTCTTTGGTAGAAAATTCATTCCTTTGGTTGAAAATTTAATTTTTCGGTTGAAAATTAATGTATTTTGTTTAAAAATTTTAAGACAGAATTTGAAAAAAGTTGTTCAACTTTCAACCAATGAGTTCATCATTGGTTGAAATATGAAATGCTATTTTCTAAATTATTTTTTTAGAAAACCTACGGTTGTTTTACAATTTGACTATTTCATTTTTGGTTGAAAATTGATCTTTTTTAGTTGAAAATCCATATATTTTGTGGAAAATTTTAATTCTTTGATAGAAAATTAATTTTCTTGGTTGAAAAGTTATTTCTTTTCTTGAAAATTCATCATTTTGGCAGAAAATAATTTTTTTGTTAAAATTGCCACTGCCTATATAGGTGAAAAATTATATTTTTTTATTAAAACTTCAAATTTTCCAGTTAAAAAGTAAATTTTTATAGAAAATTCGTAATTTAGGCTCGAAAATTAAACAATTTAGTTGTTGGTTACAAATTGATTTTTTTACCTGAAAATTTCACTGTTCCAGTTTTGGTTAAAACAATCACTTTTTTAGTTGAAAATTTATGTATTTTTTTTTAATTCGATTTTTTATTTGGTACAAAATTAATTAAAAGTGTATATATCTTGTTGAAAATTCGTCATTCTTTATAGAAAATTGATCTGTTTAGTTCAGGCTTCAACTTTTTTTTAGTTCCTTTTTTTTTGGTTGAATTTATTGGTTTAAGGATTTTTTTAATTAAAATTTTTCGTTGATAATTCATCCTTTTTGGTAAAAAATTTATACTTTTAGTTTAAAAATTCAACTGCTTGGTTAAAAATAAATGTGTTTGGATTGAAGATTCAACTATTCTGTTGAGAATTCGTCTTTTTTGTTAAATTTCAACTGTTTTTGATTCAAAACAAAAATCTTCTCTTAGTTAAAATATATATATCTGCATTGTGAATTCATAAAAATCAGTAAGATTTTACCAAACATCTTCTGAAAATTTAAATTCTTTATTCGATTCTAAATCATCTTACGATTTTTTTGCATGGCCCCTAAATAAATTAAAGAAAAAAATATTTCCTGTAAAAATTATATATGACATTACAAAAATTGGAGAAAGAAAACTTATTATATGCACAACAAAATATTTGGTTGGCTCAACTTAATTTTTTATTTTTTTAAAGTAAATCTTTTATTAGATGGCGTATTTGATTGATTAAATAAAAAAACATTTGGTTGCGTCAATCAAATATTTTGTTGAATCAACCAAAGTGTGTTTAGTTGAATTAAATTTTCATGTATATTCAACAAAATATTTGGTTGGCTCAACTAAATTTTTTATTTTTTTAAAGTAAATCTTTTTTTAGATGGCGTATTTGATTCCCTAAATAAAAAAACATTTGGTTGGGTCAGTCAAATATTTTGTTGAATCAAACAAAGTTCGTTTAGTTGAACGAAATTTTCATGTATATCCAAGAAAATAATTTTGTTTGGTTCAAGATTTTTATTTTCTGAGTGTAGTTACCTAAATTTATTTAAAAGCACGGCAAAATGTAAGAAGTAGAATATAATCCCATTAGATTTTTCACTGATTCGAAATGTACACTGAAACTTCAAACCGTGTCATCCACTCTAATCAATAATACTGGTGTTCTTAGAATTGGACTACTATCCAATTTCTGATTTAACTCATCCCCAATTAATTTATACGCAATAATTAAATGTGCATTGACCCAATTCACTTCTACTTTTGCAAAGCTTTAAATTGCAATTCCAAGGCTAGCTTTCTTACGAAATGAAAATTCCAAGTGACTATCGATCCCCTCAACGAGATGCGTTTTACAATATCCTCTCGACACCATCACACTGGCATTGTTTCGAAACACTCTCTCTTATCATTTTCAAATCTCCATCGTTCCTCGCTCTTATAATAATTATTATAGTCATTCCTATTTTTAATTAGCTTGACAATCATATTTAAAAAAAACAAATATTCCGAAAAAAATTTTAATTGTCAACCAAAGAGATGAATTTTCAGGGTGGCCGTTTGAATAAGCGAACAAATTTCCGGTCATTTCGCGGGTTTTTTTCGGATTTCTAAACATTTTTCACGGTCAATGAAATTAAAAAATTCGTATTCTAGAGGTAAACATTTTTCCATTTAAAGTAATAAAAACTGAGCTCAAATAATTTTAAGCAAAAATCCTTCAAAAAATTTCAAAATCTTATTTCGAAATCTTGAAAAGTGTACACGTTGTTTTAAATTCTTTCAAATTTTAAGTTACTCTTGAAATTTTTTTATAAATTCTTAAAATTTTTAAAAATTATTTAAATTTTTCCTAAAATCTGATAAAAAAATCTTGCAAAGTAAAAAATATTTCCTTAAAATCTTCCAGCTTCATTTTTGACAATTTTGGAAATATTAAAATTTTTTAAAAAATATTCTCATAAAATAAATCTTTTAAACAAAAAAAGTCATTGTCAGTTTTCCTAAGAATATTCAGAATTTTTTTTTATTCTTTTGAAGCCTTTCACAATTTTTAAAAAGCTTCCAAATTCGCTGTTAGAAATCTCAAAAAATCTATATTTTGTATTAAATTAGGCCATTATTTCAAAACTTCTTAATATTTGTTCAACTTACTCGAATTTTTTCTAGGAAAATAAGGTGATCAACATTTATTTATACATCAAAATTCAACAAATTTATTTACAGATTAAAATTTTTTAAATCAAAGAATTTAAATTGTAATGTTTAAAATTTGTTTGTTAAGTGTTGAATATTTGTTTTTTAATTACTGATATTAAATGAACAGTCAAGTGTTTCTAAATTTTTAGGAATTTATCTCTTTCTTACTTAAAAAATTCTTAATTTTCAAATTTTAGGCTGAAGCAATGTTTAAAAGTTAATAAATTTTGATATAATAATTAATTAATACTAATAAAACATTAAAAACATTAAAAATTGAGCAATTACATTTTTTAAATAAACTGGGCACTTCTTAAATTAGAAGTTAAATTATTTTTATTTCAAATGGTTGACAAATCCTTAAAAAGCTTCCAAATTTTATTTTAAAATCTTGAAAAATCTCAATTTGGTTATACATTTTTCGAAATTTCAAATTAGTTTTGAAATTTTTTCAGAACTTCTAAGATTTAAAAAAATGATTTGCATTTTTTCTAAAATATTCCTCAAATTTGAAAAAAATACTGCAAGATAAAGAATATTTTCTTAAAATCTTCCCGAATCATATTTGAAAATTTTACAAATCTTTTTAAATTCTCCTAAAATTAATTTTTCAATATTTTGTTTTAAATTAGGCCATCGTGGACAGCTTTTACAAAAATTTCGGTAGTATACATTAATTTAAAAAAATTTTCAGTACATCTATATATCTCTTTAATCTACTGGACTTTTCTATTTATTTCTTTTATTACTTGATTTTTTTCATCATTCATTTACACATCAAATCTCAAAAATTTTAAGGACAAATTAAGAGTTTTAAAAAAGAATAAATGAAATTGTAATGTTTAAAGTTTATTTTTTTTTTAGTTTTGAATATTTATTTTCTAATTCCTGCGTCTGAATAAACAACTAAATATTTATGAATAATAAGCAGTTAATCTATTTATTAACATACAAATTTTAAATTTTTAATTCAAACAATATTTAAAATGTAATGAATTTGAACCTAATAATTGAATAATAATAACTAATAAATTAATAGAGAAGAATAAATAAAGAATTAAAAAATAACAATTATGAATATATTATTTTAAAATTGAAAATAGTTTCAATCAGACGATCACATTTGATTAACTGCTAAGACCAATTGAAATGGTTTAATTTTCCACGTTAAAATCTGGAAATTCTTAATGTTTGAGCTGATTCCGAATCTTCTTGTAAAATCAATTTTATTATTATTCACTTCTTAATTCTTAATGTACAGTTCAATTCTAAAAATCATTATAATTTATATTTACAGTTGATAAATCAAAAATATTTATTCAACATTTCAGCCTAATATTAAAAAAACGGTTACAATCAAACTTAAAAAGATTTTTTTCCATTTTTTAAATTCCCGGTCCAAACATAAATTCACTTTCAATTCCCGGTTTTCCCCGTTCTCATAAACTTCCGTCATTTTCCAGCTTTCTCGGTTTCCTGGTCCAGCAGCAACCCAGATCATCATCTAAAATAAAGAATGTTCAGCCAACAAAATGAATTTTCAAGAAAAGAGTTCAAAATTCAACCAAATTTGTTCAATTTACAATCATGAATCAAACTATTGATAATACCATCAATATTTGCTTTATTTTTTCTGTACGCAAATCATTAATTTCATTTAGCTTATAGCAATCAAGGACAAGAAGAAACTTTGAAATTCTATAAAACCGTCAATTGAACAATGAATAATGAGTTAAAACTATCTAAGACTAGTATAAGAATGTTTTCAATTAAATTAATAATTTTTGGTTAAAATTTCTACTATTTAGTTAAAAATTCAATTATTTGATTGAGAATAGAACTATTTTGTTAAAAAGTTTTTATTTTAAATTCAACTACTTGGTTAAAAGTTAAATTACTTTGTTAAATTTGTTGTATAGAAGATTCATCTCTGGTTGCAATTCTAACTATTCTAATAATAAAAATTTCCATATTTTTATTGTTTTATGAAAAATTTGTTTAATTTTCGTTCGAATTTTTGATTCGAATATTCAGCTTCTCAGTTAAAATATGAAATACTTTGTTAACAAATTTTTTTTCGGTTAAATATTTATTATTTTAATTTAAAATTAAATTATTTTGCTGAAAACTCATATTTTTCGTTGGAAATTTGTGTATTCCGGTAAAAATTAAATTAGTTGGTTAAAAATTAATTTTCTTTGTAGAAGATTCGACATTTTAGTTAAAAGTTTATCTCATTGGTTGAAAATTGGATTGTTTTGTTGAAATATAGTTCTTTTTAATGAAATCATAACTTATCGATTTTTGGTTGAAAATTGATCTGTTTCAGTTGAAAATTGAACTATTTATTGAAAATGCATGTATTTTGTTGAAAAAGGTCTCTTCTGTAGAAAACTAATCTACTTGTTTGAAAATTAGGATTTTTGGGTTAAAAATTGAACTTTTTTGTGAAAACTTAATTTTTGGATTAAAATTAATATTTTTAGTTTGAAAATTAAACTGTTTTGTTGAAAATTTTGTTATGCCTTGAAACTTTAACAATTTGGTAGAAAATTAAAATGTTTGATAAAAAATTATACTATTTTGTCAAAAATTCATTTTTTGGTTTCAAATTCAACATTTTAGTTGAAAAAATCATCTCTTTGGTTGATAATTTGACTATTTTGTTCAAAAATGTTTTTTTTTTGTGATTGAAAGTTAATTTTTTTAACTTAAAATTTAAGTATTTCAGTTTAAGAGTAGTGGCTCTAGTTTCAAATTCATGTCGTTTGTTGAAAGTTTAACTGCATTATTGAAAACTGTTTTTTTTTTAAATTAATGTGCCACTGAAAATGTGACTATTACATTTTCGGTTTAAAAAAAAACAACTATTTTTTTCAAAATTCATCTTTTTTGGTAGAAAAATCATGTTTTATGAAAAGTTTGTCTTTTTCAATTAAAAATTTAACTATATTGTTCA
The DNA here is from genome assembly GCF_010883055.1 of Belonocnema kinseyi. Taxonomy (NCBI): domain Eukaryota; kingdom Metazoa; phylum Arthropoda; class Insecta; order Hymenoptera; family Cynipidae; genus Belonocnema; species Belonocnema kinseyi. Next base: position 57,643,708 of record NC_046662.1, on the reverse strand, counting down.
AACTAAATTGTTTCGGTAAAATTAATATGTTTTGTTGAAAAATTTAACAACTTGATTTAAACTTAATCTATTTATTAAAAATTTAACTATTTGGCCGAAAATTCAACTCACTGAATGGCAATTCGTTAAATTTTTTAGTGAAAATTAATCTATTCACCTGAAAATTCAACTGCTATGTAGAAAATTCCGCTTTTTCGTTACAAATTTTGTTGTTGAAATTTTCACTACTTATTTGAAAGTTCAATTTTTTGATTGCAGATTCGTCCTTTTAGTTTAAAATTCATCTTTTTAGTTAAAAATTTGTATTTTTTTATTAAAATTTTAAGTACTGTTTTAAAAGTCCAATTTTTCGTTGCAGATTCATCATTTCAATATATTAATTATCTTGTATATTTATCATTTAAGTTGAAAATTCATTTTTTTGGTTGATATTTTGATTATTGTTGAGAACGACATTTTTTGCAAAAACTTAATTTTTATCAACTGAAAATTTAATTATTCAATAATTTGATTGCTTACTATATTATTTTATTCATTTCTATTTGGCTGAAAGTTGAACCACTTTGATACAAACTTATTTTTTGGTTGAAGCTTTATTTCCTTGTTTGAAAATGGACAGTTCTGTTGGAAATCACTTTTTTTTAATAAGTAGTTTGAATTGTAAATGTAACTTCCATGTTAGGTTAAAAATCCGTAATTTTTTTTTTTAATTTAACTAATTTTTATGAATTTGTATATTTGGTTAAAAATTGGTCTTTTTTGTTTAAAAGTTAAACCCTTTTGTTAAACATTCATTTTATTTGCAGATTCAGCATTTGCTTTCAAAATTGGTCTTCTGGGTTGAGAATTCATCTTTGTAAGTTAAAAGTTCATCTGTTTTATTGAAAATTTGTTCATTTGAATCAAAATGCAACCTTTGGTTCCAAATTCAACTACTAGGTTAAAAATTAATTTTATTGTTGTAAGTTTGTCTGTTGGGCTTGCATATTCAGCAATATGATATAAACTTAAACTATTTGTTTAAAAATTCAACTGTTTGGTTGAAATTTTGTTTTATTAGGATTGTTGAAAATTTGACCTTTTCAATTGAAAATTGATCTTTTATGGCAGAAGTAACTTCAAGTCGTAATTTCGAAGATAGGACCATACACGAAATGGGGCAATAGTGGAGGAAATTGCTCTATTTTTGCATTAGCTCAGAATCTAAAGTACCCGGAAGATTCGGTAGCCGAAAGAGGAGAAAACAAGAGACTCGATGAGAAAAGGGGGAAATAAAAGGGCTCTTAAGTGTCTATGATAATAATAATAATAATAATAATAATAATAATAATAATAATAATAATAATAATAATAATGATAATGATAATAATAAAATGAGAGGGTCATAGGATAAATGGGCAGTGTGGAGGGGAAGGGGGAGGAGAGGAGAGAGAAAGAGAGAGGTCTTTTGCCTCGACAGGATATGGCGACGGCTCTGCTCCCGGCGCAAGATAACCGGAATACAGGTTTCTGCGGATAGAGTTGTGCCGTGACGACGCAAAGTGGAAGGGGGTATACCGGTAGAGATGCTAATACCGGCCTTGTGCCACATACCCGTGCTCCTGGTGTCCGTCCACACTCGACGCACACTGAGAACACCACATTTCCAACACCACACTCTCTCACAATTTTCAACTGACGCTCCACACTCATGGGATTCTTCGATGGTGGTGGGGATGGTGCCAGTGAGTTCGAATTGCAGAAAAGTGAATATCAACGCAGCTGGGACAAAAAGACATTTTTTCCGCTCTCGGACTTTACGACTTCGACTGTGCGCTGCCCTCCTCGAGTCTTGCGCGCCTGCCTGCCTAGCCACCGCTATTACGACATTTACGCAATTTAACGACATTAACGGGAATTAATGAGGATTAATGGTTTTGAAGGATATTCAAGGATAGTTGGTCAATAATTTATTAATTATTGGTTAATTAAATATTAATTAGTTATTAAGGGGCCGTTTACGCTATTTCGAACACTTTTTTTATCTCTCCCCTTCTTCGTCACAGATCATCACACAAATACTAATACGCGCTACCTCTTTTAAGTCAACTTTTTTTTTATTTCATTCGATAAATGCATAAAAGACAAAATATACAAACATATCTTAACAGACTTCCCAGCCTAAAATATTCCCAAATAAGGAAAATAGAGTGATGTTTTAAAATATTTTTATATTTTTACATTCTGAAGTTGTAATATATTTCATTTCTAACAAAATTGATTAAAACAGGTTAATTTTTAACCAAATAGTTTAATTTTCAACAAAACAGTTGAAGTTTTAATTTAAAAAAAGTTTTAAATGAAAAAAATAAATTTGCAGCCAAAGAAATTAATTTTCAACAAAACAGTAGTAATTGCAGCCCAATAGTTGAACTTTCAATCAAAAGAGATACATTTTCAACAAAATAGTTGATTTTTCAACCAAAGAAGATTAATATTCTACCCACCGAAATTAATTCTCAACCCAGTAGTTGAAATTTCAAGCAAACAATTGTACTATTAGCGAAATGGTTTTACTTTCAATTAAAAGAAACGAATTTTTAATCAAAGATTTGGATTTTTAACAAAATAGTTTAAATAAACCAAATAGTTGAGTTTTCAAAAAAATAGTCGAATTTTCAAAAAAAAAAATTATTTTCAACGACATATTTGCATTTACAGCCAAGTAGTTTCATTTTGAAGAAAAATAATATAATTTTATCCAAAATTGTTTAATTTAAAAAAAAATTGTTGAATTTTCTTTTGAAAAAACCTTTAGTTAAAGTAAATAAATTTTTAACCAAAAAAGAATCAAAACACTTTTGATAAGACGCAGAATCTTCTTAAAATTAATCGTAAAGAAGATTACCCTATTCCGGATTTCAGAGAAATTTTTACCTTTTCGTACAAAAATATAAAGTTAACAAAACTTAGAAATGATTCTAACTTTATTTTCTTCTCAGGCTTCTTTTTATTTAATTAACTTAAATGAATTAAATTAAAAATAGGAATAAAATTAACAAATGGTTTATTTTATAATTTGGTACTTAATAATAGTAGACGAAACAAATGACGTTAGAATCAACAAAATGTTGTAAATTGCGGACGTTTCAATATTTTTTTGATATAAGAAAAATCATATTTTCTCAATAAAATGTGCTTGAATAAAGAAACTTAATTCTGTTTAATCAAGCTCATCTTAAAACATGATAAAAGTCCATGGATGAACAAAAATTTTGTCTTGAGTCAGTGCTAATTTCTTTTAGAGATCCAGAAGTATACATAAAATAATGAGTTTTAGCGTTGGCATTCTTACGAGAGTGAGCTTGATAAAATTGATAAAATAATTGATGAAAAATAAGAATGAAACCAAATTCAATAATCATATTTAAGTAGAAATGGAAAATTAGTTAAGCCAACGAATTTTGACTAATAATTAATTTTTTTAAATAGTAACAAAAATTGATGCAACATTTCTACCATAGAATTTTGTATAGAATGAACTACTGTTCCCTGAAAGATGTTACAAAACGCACGATATTTCAAAAATATTATTTTTGAAGTAAATCAGCTCAATAGATTGCGCTGATGCAATGAAAAATATGAAAAGCACTTTGATAGACAAATAGAACATTATATATATCTATTTAAGTAGAGAAATAATTCTTGGTAAGACATATCTTCACAGATAATTATTATTTTTCTTCTTGTGAAATTGTCTTAATTAAAATATTAATTTCAAGTTTTTCTATAAAAATTAATTTTCAACAAACAAAAAAACTGGTCATCAACAAAACAGATTGACTTACATCCAAGTAGTTGAATTTAAAAAAATTCAACGATTTTGTCGACGATTCACTAAATTCAACGGCTTGAAAACTATTTTTAAACCAAAAAGACGAATGCTCAACAATAAAAACTAAATTTTCAAAAAAATAATTAAATTTTTAACGAAATAGATTAATTAATAATAAAGAGATTTAACGTTTAACCGAGGATTTGAATTTTCAATCGAAAAATATTCAATTCCAACGAAAAATTTAATAGTTTATATTTCAACCAACAAAGAGTTTAATTTTAGACCAGAAACAGTGGAACTTATTAAAAAAATACAAATTTTCAACAAAATAATTTAATCTTTAACTAAAAAATATAAGTTTTGTACCAGATAGTTGAATTTTTAACAAACAAACAAAAAATTTCTACCAAAATTGAAGAATTTTCCAACAAAAAACCAAATTGTTGAATTTTCAAACCACAAAAGCGAATTTCCTAAAAAAACATTTGAATTTTTACCTTAAAGTTAATTTCTAACCGAACAGTTGCAATTTATATGGAAATTATAGAATTTCTAAAACAAAAAGACGAAGTTTTAACAAAATGGTTAAATTTTTAAACCAAAAAGACGAATTTTCTACAAAATATTTGGTTTTTTAACGAAAAAGAATAATTTTCAGAATAATAGGAATTATTAACATAAAACATGAATTTTGAACCAGAGATGGATCATCAGCTAATAAAATTATTTTTCAAAAAAGTAGTTCAACTTTCACTAAGTAGTTGAATTTTCAATCTAAAATATTAATTTTTTACCAAGCGAGACAAATTTACAACAAAATACATCAATTTTCAACCAAACTATTGTATTAAAAAAAAGCGATTATTTGTCAATCAATGATATAATAGTTAACTTTTCAACCAAATTATTGACTTTTCAAATAAAAATAATCGTTTGTGAACTAATAATCGAATAGTTAAATTTTCAACAAAATAGTCAAAAATTTCCAATCAATAAAATAAATGTTTAAAAAAGTAGTTCAACTTCCAACCGAGTATAGCCAAGTTTAAAACAAAAAAATATGAAACATTGCCATTTATTTTTAATTCATTGGAATCCCTTAATCTAGTGAAATAATTCTAAAATCGAGTAAAACATCTTGAAATCTGTAATATCTTTCGATTCGCAGAAAACTGAAATTCATTAAAAAATTTATTTAATCTTACTGATTATGTTTTTTATCGGGTTTTCAATTGATATTTTACTTCTTTTAAACAATTGATATTCATGAAAAAGATTAGTATCCACCAAAATTGCAATATTTCGAAAAATGTCAAAAATAGAAAAAATCTATAAAAATAAAATTGCTTACAGAACTTAAATTTTTAAAAAGTTTTCTAGTATTTTTAGAGAACAAACTAGTACTTAAAAATATTGAAGTGTGTCGAAAATTTGATGAGATTATTTCTTTTTTTTAGGTAAAACATATACTTTATGAAGCACGTATTATTTAAATAATTAAAAAAAAATTATTTTAACAAATTACTTTATTCAAATAATTAATTAAAGCACTTATAACGTCTAGAAAACACGTTCCTTTTGCGACTTGCATTATAAAACAATTGATTAAAGAAATTTGAATTTTTTAAACAACTTTTAATTTGTTAAAAAATGACAGGTTCAATTAACGATTAATGAGTATTTATGAAAAAGACTTTCAAAACGCGTTTTTAAATCGCAGTAATAAGTAAAATTAAAATGTGTTACGTATGTGATTTTCCTTGTGGGACCATAAGAGTACCTTAAATTTATATAGCCTAAACATGTATGATTAATTTTGATTTTTAAATTATTAGATTTGCAAATAGCTGATTTACAGACAACTTAGAGTTAGAAAAACAAGAAACTATCCACTGAGGCCCCGGTGCGTGGTGGCGTACTTGGTAAACGCTCTACTCATGAACAGTGGCGTCCCCGGTTCAAATCCCGGCCGCGGTGGATTTTTTTTCGTTTCTCCTATAACTATTGGACCAGTAATCAGCAAAATTTCACTTAGAGATAAATAAATGACCGTGGTCTACAAAATAACATCAAAATACTCAAAATGATATTCAGATTCAGTGAATTTCTTCAGAACCGGATTAATCACTAAAATATCACAGGTTTCAAAGATGCAGACCCACGTGATTCTGTGTGAATAGGAAAAACAAGAAACAATCTAATGTGGCCCTGGTACGCGGTGGCCGAATTGGTAAACGTTTCACTCATACATAGTTGAGTTCCCGGTTCAAATCTCGGCCGAGGTAGATTTTTTTTTGTTTTTACGAAAATTATTGAACTAATTGTTCGTGAAAATTAAAATGAGACATTATTTACGAACAAGAGCCACTCTAATGCTTATGTTCGAACGAATTTTTCTTGTTTGGTGCATTCTGCAATCTCAGCTGTCTCACGTGCTCTGTGTGGGCTTTCTTTACAATGAATGTTTATATTCCTGCGTAACATCGACTGCAACAACGTTGGTGATAATATTCGGTAACGTTAAACCTTCGCTCCTCAAAATGATGTAACTCGAGGTTCTGGGTTTAACGCTTGAGTTGCGTGGAAAAGAGATTGATGTAGGTTTAAGAATGGAGCTGAGAAAGATCTTTCAAAGGTGATTTTCTTAACTTTATGATTACCTTTATGGTTCGCAGCTGTATATTGAAGCAGTTGAGTTACATGGGTCTCGTTGAAAACAAGCATAGACGAAGAAAATGGATATTAAACTTTGAATCAAGTGGGAAAGATTTGAAATTGGTTGCTTGCATAATTCGCACATTATTCAAATTTAGTAGAAATTAAATCGAATCCTGGGAAAGTTTCACAGTAAAAGCCAGGCGATAATTTTGATCCCGAAATTGGATTAGTGGTCTGTAATTTTTTGGGGAAAGGAAAAAAATTTACATTGGCTAGGATTTGAACTGGGGACACGACTATACATGAGTGGAGCATCTGCAACTCTTTACCGTGTGAAACTATTTTAATGAATACTTCAGTCTGAACAATTTTCATTGTATCAATATAAGTTTAAACAATGATGTTATTTTGTCAGCTATAGTAATCAATTAATTAATAATGTCAAATAATAAATATGGTCGAGTGCTGGTTCATTATTCATAGGAGAAACAAGGAAAAAATTTATCTTCGCCAGGATTTGAACCGGGAACACCACTATACATGAGTGGAAGGTTAATTTATAGAAATACTTTAATATTTTTATATGCGGTTGAAAATTCAACAATTTTATCAGAAAGTCATTTTAAAAAGTCAATTATTAACAAAATAAAAGTTCATCTTTAACAAAGGAAGATGAGTATTTACAACAACAAATTAATTTTCAATTAAAAGCAGCTGCATTTACAACCAAATAATTGAACTTTCAAGCAAAAGAGATGAATTTTGAACAAACTAATTAAATTTTTTACAAAATAGGTAAATTTTCCACCTACGAAGATGAATTTTCCAAAAGACAAGATGGACTTCAAAAAAAATTGCATTTTTAACCAAATAGTTGAATTTTTAAGTCATAAAGACGAATTTTTTACAATTGTTAACAAGACAATTGAATTTTTAATTAGGGAGATTAATTTCGTAACAAAAGATAAAGCTTCAACAAAATCGTTAATATTTATAGAAAGATGTAAATTTTCAATTTTAAACATTAATTTTAAAAAGGGGTTTCTAATCAAAAAGGTGAATTTTTAACAAAATAGTTGAATCCTAAGCCAAGAAAAATTAATTTTTAATAAATAAGTAGCACTTTAACAAAAAAGGATGAATTTTCTACCAAATCTAAAATGTTAATCTTTTAACCAAAAGGGATGAATTTTCAACCAAAAAGTTTAATTTTGTACCTTGAGGAAAGGTTTCAACAAAATACGTGAACTGTTATACAAATGTGTTAATTTTTGACTAAAAAAATAACAATTTTTAAGAGAAAATAAAAAAGTTAAACTTTCCATTTTAAAAATTAATTTAAAAAAAGGGTTTAACTACAATTTTGAATCTTCTTTGAAATAAATAACATTTTAACCATAAAAGATAAATTTTTAACAAAATAGTTGAATCTTAAAAAATTCATTTTCAAATAAAAGTTTGCATTTTTAACAAAAAAGGATGAATTGTCGACCAAACAGTTACACTTTTAATCAAAAAGGATGAATTTTCAATCAGGAAGATTAATTATCTAACAAAATAAAGGAATTTAAAAAAAAACATGAATTTTGAACCAAATAGATTACTTTTTAACTAAAAAATATCAATTTTCAAGAAAACATGGATTAGTTACATTTTTAATTAAAAAAATTAATTTTTAAACATAATCAACAACATGAAAAAAACTTTTAACAAAATAATTACATTATCAACCAAACAGATGAAATTTCAACTAAATTGTTGAACTTTAAAAAAAATAAAATAAATTTTCAACAAAAGAGTTCTGCATTCAAGTAAATAGTTGAATTTTTAACCAAAAAAGATAAAAATTAAAGAAATTTAAATCAGATTAAATTATAATTTAAAATCCTATTTAACATAAAATAATAAATTCTTATTTTTCTTTTCTCTTTTTTATTTTTGTCGAAAAAGGAAAAAAAGGTTTTCTTTTCTTTTTAGGAACATTTTTATATTTTTTAAAATGGCAATAGAAACATTTCGTGGTGGTTGTTCAAATTTGGTCGTTGGATTCTTGGTTTCGTTTTCAGTAATTCTACACATAAATTCAAATGCATGCACTTTGAACCAAATAGTTTGATTTTCAACTAAGAAAGTCAATTTTTGAACTAGAAATGTAATAATTAAATTTTCAATTTGAGAAAAATAAATTTCTGCCAACAATACAACGAATTTTCAACGCAATAGTTAAATTTTTAACTAAATAGATAAATTTTCAAACAACCCGTGTGAAAAAAGCCCCGCTAAGACCTCTTAGTATGAGGGTCCCCAGCGGGGGCTCGCATGGATGTTCCACGCGTGGAAATTCTACGAGGGCCCCCGCTGAGGGCCCAGATCGGTTGCCCTCACGGATAAACGATTCAAATTTCAAAGTCCTAAGCGTGAATATTTTTTCAACGCCACAAATTTTAAGGTTTCATGAGTTCAGATTTACAAACAATGCATTTCTGTCAAAAATTGGATAACACTTTTTTGAAATTCGAACTCTGACAATATGGATGTTTCATAGATGCCCCCGCTGGGGGCCCAGCTCGATTGCCCTAACGGATCAGCGATTAAAATTTCTGAGTCGGAAGGGTAAATATTTTATATCCTAACAAATGGACATAAAAAGTACTTTTAAAAATATGGTTCATGCATTCTAAGATTTCAAAAAACTATAAATACATCTGTCCCGAAAACAACTTTTTTCCTGCTTTTTGTTTAAGAAAAAAATTATAAGTTTAATCTTTTATGAAAAATTTTAAATGTTAATAAAAAATTACATTTCTCGTCATTATAAAAAGTTTAAAAGTAGTCTACAACGTGAAAAACAAAATATTACGCGAAGAAAAATGGTAATCGATTTAAATTATTTATTTAATCATTATTTTATTGATATTCCTGTTAACAGTTCGTGTATTTAACATTTACAAAACGACATATAATAATAAATAATTAGAAAAAGAGAGCTTAAAATTTTGTACTTTAACTTTTCTGAACTGTGGCTTATAATGATGGCTTTTTCATCGAGTTTCAACTTGTCGGTTTAGCGCAGTGGTTAGCACTCCCGACTGAGGTTTGTTGTCAACGGCCATACCACGCTGAAAGCACCAGTTCTCGTCTGGAGTGCGGTTTTAATGCTATTAGGCGTTATAATCAAAAAAGTGTATATGCTGAAGTGACTACTTACAATCTTAAGAATTATTCTTATCTAGTGATATAATAATTTTGACTTTCTGTGACTAAAGTAAGCAGAATTGAAATATTTAAGAATCCTAACCTAAAAGTGGATGCCGGAGGCTTAAACCATGTGGGAGAGATGCATATAAACTTAAACCTCGAAGGTGAGAAAACAATTCCCTCTGGAAGTGAAAATAATTCGATGAACGAATTATTAATTACAATCAAAAGAAAAAGAAAAAACACGATGATTCCTCCAAAGGGCGAGTCTACGAAATTAGCCAAGCAATACAAAAATGTGACCTTCGTCTCTACTAACAGGTTTCAGGTTCTAGCAGCTCTGGATGCCAAAACAGACATAAAAACAACATAAAAACAAAAATAATCAAGTTAACAATACAGCTAAATCTACAAAAAAACCACCGCCACTCGTGGCCCATGGCGCCATCTCTGAACACAAGGAACTTGTTAAGAAAGTTAAAGATATAGTGGAGGATAAGTTTTTCATAAGATATCATGAAAACTCTACGGAAGTGTTCACAACAACATATTCCGATTATCAAGTTCTCAAAGATATGTGGGAACAGCAAAACCTCCCTTTCCACAAAGAGTTAAAGGCACTTGACTTTCCTGCATTCTATATGAACAAAATGAAAAATACAACTAGACCATTATTTATGGTCACATTTCCAGCATCTACTAAATTAAATGAACTCACGCAAAAAGTACGTTTTTTAGAATACACTAAAGTATCCTGGAAACCCTATATTAACAAAAATAAAATATCACAATGTCATCGATGCCAAGAATGGGGTCATGCAACTTTTAACTACTTTGCAAAACCAGCTTGCATGAAATGTGCTGAAGATCATCTGACAAAAGACTGCCAAAAACTAAAGGATCTACCTGCTAAGTGTGTAAATTGTGAAAAAGCTCATCCTGCTAATTCAGCAAACTGTGGGGAGTATCAAAAGCGAATAACCTGGATAGAAAAACAACGACAACAAAAAACAAGGTGGATAAAAACCAACAGCGATTCTCCAAAACAGCCGCAGCTTTTCAACTTTAAAAGTATTCGAGATTTTCCGACATTACGAAGCAATATTACAACGATTGGATCCACGTTCAACAATAATATGAAGGCTCTGGATCAACACTTCTCATCTTCAGAAGAAGCAAACTACAATCAACCCATTCTAACTCACACTAATACAGGTAATAATATAAATGAATCGCCTAACTTAAAATCTAAGAATGACCTTCAAAATGATCTTAATGACTTAGCTCTACTGATGAGAGAAATTAGAAAAATGAAACAAATCTGTAATATTCCATTATTGTTAAAAGCAGTAAGGGAACTCAGTTTACAGCTACAAAAATGTTAATCACCAACTGAACAACTTCAAGTTTTTCTGAATCTCTCTGAAAAATTAGGATCAACATGGACAAAATAAATATTTGCAGTTGGAATGCAAATAGTATTAAAAACAAAATACGTGAGTTAATTGAGTTTCTTGATCGATTTAATATTGACATTCTAATGGTCAATGAAACAAAATGTACAAAAGAGTATAAATTAAAAATTAGAAACTATGCTTGTATAAGAAAAGAAAGAGATACCAGTGCAGGGGGCGTTGCTATGTTCATCAAGAACAATATACCTTTCAAGGAGGTTAAAATGTGTGCTAAAATATCTCTAGAATATATTTGCGTGAAATTAGTTAGTGATATTCACTTAATAGCTGCGTATAATAAGCCAGCAAATGAATTTACGACCAAAGAAATAGAGAAACTAATGAAAGTAGGAGATAAAGTTATTCTGTATGGAGATTTGAATGCTCGACATAAAGCTTGGAATTGTCATATACAAAATAGAAGGGGAATAGTAATTTTTGACTACGTCCAAAAGAATAATTGTTCCCTATTGTATCCAAATGAATGTACGAACTATCCACCTAATGGGATGACTCCTACAACCATAGATATAGGTCTCAATAAAAATGTTCGTTCTCTCTCTGACGTTAGGGTTGTACATGAGCTAAGATCAGATCATGTACCGGTATTATTTAATCTAGGCGGACAACACAAAATAATTAAACATAGGACAATTCTCGATTATGACAAGGCTGACTGGTTAGAATTCCATAGCTTACTTAATAAAAATATAATAATTACTCCAAAGATTGAAAACTCAGTAGACTTGGAAAAAGAAGTACAACGAGTTACTAATATTTTGCAAAATTCTATAAATCAAACAGTTCCTAAAAAACCTCTAGGAGACACTAGAGATAATTTATCTATACAAATTCTGAATAATATTCATGAAAAAAGGAGAACTCGTAAAGAATGTCAGCGTACTAGAAACCGGGATATTAAAATTTTATTTAATAAACAAGCTCATGTGATTAGATTAGATATATTGATGTTTCGAAATCGAAATTGGCTAAATAAATTGTTAAAACTTAACCCAAATGACAATTCATTATGGAGAATGACAAAAATACTTTAAACTGAGTATCAGCCAATTCCGAGATTGCAAAAAAATGACGAGGAAGTTTTTATACCCATAGACAAAGCTGATATGCTGGCAACTCAATATGAAAACGTACACAACATAGACTTGACAAATCTCACTAACGAATAAATAGAAATAATACAAACAGCTTATAACTTTGTCCATACTGAACTACCACAGGAATACACTAATGACTACACTAATCCACGCGAAATAAAAAGAGAAATCCAGAAGCTGCATCCTAAAAAAGCTCCAGGATTGGATAATATTCAGAATATTGTATTAAAACATCTTATGCAGAAAGCTACCGTTCAACTAATGTATATAATAAATGCATCTATCAGGTTGTCATACTTTCCAAGTCACTGGAAAACTGGTAATATCATTCCAATATAGAAGCCTGGTAAGTCTAGTATAGAGCCAAGTAGTTACAGGCCTATAAGCCTTTTGCCAACACTAAGTAAATTAACGGAAAAGATCATTCTTAAAAGACTTAGTGACTTTGAGAGTAAAGAAAAAATTATAATAGATGAACAATTCGGCTTTAGGGCGGGACACAGTACTGTCCAACAAGTAGTGAGAATTGTTAATGATGTGAGTGTGAACTTTAATCAGAATAAGGTAACGGTTATGTTACTGTTAGTTATAGATAAGGCCTTTGATCGAGTTTGGATGAGCGGACCAGTGTATAAAATGATTAAATACAATTATCCACATATTTTGATTAAATTTATATACTCATATTTGCAAAACAGACATCTTGTTGTTACGGTAGACGGAGCCACGTCTAGCAAGCGTAAGGTTAGAGCAGGTGTACCACAAGGCTCAGTGCTAGGCCCTAAGCTCTATAATATACAATTTAATGACATACCTAAATTCAAAAAAACAAAAATATCACTTTTTGCAGACGACACGGCTATATATTGCCACTCATTCAACGCCATAGTAGCAGCTAAACAAGTACAAATACATCTCAATCTTCTTGAACAATTCTATCGTAAGTGGAAAATTCAATTGAACGCTAACAAAACTGAACTTATTGTTTTTTCTAAAAAACCAAGCTGCACAAAAATCTTTCAGCCCTTTAAAGTATTTGGGCATTCGATTAAACCTGTCTCGTCCGTTAAATATCTAGGCACTCATCTAGACTCGAAACTACTGTTCAGAAAACATATCAGAGAAAATCTAGCAAATGGAGATAGATACTCTAGAATTCCTGATTTGCATGTCAGAGCAGAAATACCTATGATTAGAGATTATATTATATCTTTAGCAGAAAATTTCTACGAAAACCATTTAGGGTCAAACTGACTGACTAGAAATGTTAACGAAATGCGCAGATCGTCTCTACGATTTCGTCCTAAACAGAAATTGCCTTATCAAGTGCTACCTTTTTTCAATCAATAAAATTATTCTAACAAAAATTATCTTTTTGGATATTATCTTTCTCAACAAGTAATGCTACTGAAATTACCTAGCGCAAATGTATGTAGGTTTTTTCGATAAGTATTTTCCTACGCAAGTCAACAATTATTGTATAGTAGTCAACTTCAAGACTGAGTGAAATATAACACCCCAAATGTGTAACAACGACAAACGTATGTTATACAAAAGTATTTGGTAGATTAAGCTATACTTATTAGCAGGGGCTACATACTATTATAAGAAAGAACTGTGCAAAAGGTTATATACCCTGTAAATATCTTTTGTACTATTTTTAATACAGATCAATAGATTTTGTTAAAAAAAAACTCCCGACTGCTAGGCGTTAGATTTAGTGATAGATTATGTAGGTTCGATACCGCATAGCGTTAGAAATTTTATTTGTAATATAATGTTTAAAAATGTAATATATGTATTCATTCTAAACAGGACTATTAATATCTGCAGAAAAATACTCGCAATCAATTAATATTTACTATTTAAATAACTTTTTTGTCATGTGGTTAGAGTATAGCAGTACGGTAGAGTTTGCACTGACGCAGTACTGCCGCTCATGGTGAATTTCCTATTGGAATAGTACAATGCTGGTAGCGATATCCAGTGCTGGTCCAACACTGATACCCCAGTACAAAATAGTGTTATTATTCCAGAGATATTCCAGTACAGGTTCCAGCACTGGCAAAAAAAAAACCAAGAGGGCATGTCCTTTCCATAAAGTACCACGTCTGGATTGCCCTCACGGATTCCACAAGGCATGAGGGCAATCCATGTTGACCCTGACGGGGGCCCCCTGCATTTTTCCACACGGGAAACAGTAGAATTTTGAAAAATTCTAAACAAAAAATATAATAGTAGACTATTTAAAAAAAAAACTTTTAATTTAAAATAGTAAATTCGCCAATTTTTTTCATTTTTATCATA
>NC_046662.1:57616666-57629145 GCF_010883055.1 Belonocnema kinseyi | reverse complement strand
CCCCCCCCCCCCCAACGCCTACAAATTGCAGTTGTTAGACATCCCCCCTTTCTAAGATAATTATTACCGACTTCATTTTTTTCGTGAATTTATTTAGGGCTTATCCAAAAATAGCTTAAGGCGATTTGGACACAAAAAGATGAATTCACAAAAAATAATGTAATGGTTGATATTATAACCAAGGGGAGATTTTAATTTTAAATCAACAGCAGTTCAATTAAACCAAAAACGTCGAATTTTTAACATAATACGTCTATTTTTAACCAAGTAGTTGAATTTTCGAACAAGATAACTTTTTAGCCAATATTAGAATAGCAAATTTTTAATGAAACCAAATTTTCTGCACAAGAGTTGAATTTCCAACCAAGAAATAATAATTTTCCACCCAACAGTTGAATTTTCACCAAATTCTTGAATCTTCAAGCAAAAAAAATGTTAATAAAACAGTTAAATTTTCAACTGAAATTGAGAATTGTCAACCAAAGGAATGAATTTTCAAATTAAGTAGCTAAAGATTTGAGAAACCATAGTAAAATTCTTGCCCTCCTACCGCAAAAGACTACACAATTTATGCACGGTCTCAAACATAAGTGCTTTCAGCTTTTTATGAATGCGAACACTATAATTGAAAAATATAAATATATATATATATATATATCATTATAATATAATAATATCTATTATTATATTCAATTTGAAAAATTAAGGGTGGCCGCTGAACCGGGAAATCTGGAAAACCGGGAAATAACCGGGAATTTTATGAGACGGGGGAAAACCGGGAAATGACAGTGCGTTTATTTTTTTAACGGGAATTTTACAAAATTTTTAGAATAAACATTTGATCTAACTTTGATTTTAACCGGGTTTTAAATAATTTGTTATATTGTGATTTTTATCAATTATTATATCATTTAGTTTAGAATGCTTAATTCGAAAATCTTTCACTTCAAAAAATTTTCATTTTAGATTTTTAATTTTTAAGCATATATTTTTATTTAAGGAATTTTAAAATGTAGTTTTAAAGTTTGAAAACAAAAAAAATTAGAAGATTTTAAAGTCGAAGATTTTTTAAATGAAAAACGGGGTGGTCGCCGGACAGGGAAACCAGGAGTTTTACGAATTTTCAGAAGAAAAATCTGCCCAAGTTCGATTTTAACAGTTTTTGAAATAATTAAAGTGCAGTTTTGAAGATTTAAATAATTAAATATTAAAGCACTTGAAGTTGAAAATTTTTTATGAAAACAGTTTAATTTCATCAACTGTAAATATGAATAAATACATTATTTTTAAAATGGATCTGTACTCTAAATATATAAATGTGAATAATAATTGATTTGACCAAACAATTCTAGATCCGTTCAAAATTTGAGAATTTCTAGATTGTACATGTTTCAATCCGAAATTGTTGATAAGAATTGAAATTCATATATCATTTATACCTATATTTTTATTTTCAAATACAAATTATCATGATTTATCCACAATATATTTTTAATTCAGAGTTTCAGGTCTTCCTTTATATTATTTTTTATATTAAATTTACTAAATAAATTTATTAATATATTATTTCTATTAATTTTTTTAGCCATTAAAAATGTGTTGGCCTTTTTCAACTTAAAAATAAATCCATAATAATATAGTCATAATTACATGTTTTTATTAAATTTAAAATGTTGTGAGTCTAAATTATTTAATTTTTATCCCATTTAATTTGAAATTTCTGAATGTAGAAAAAGAATAAGTATTTAATATTTAGCAATATTCCACGGTCCATTTAAGACGAGTAAATCGAAACCATATGTTTAAAAGAAAACAATTTGAAACTAAATTGTTTTACATAGAAAGCTTTGAGTCTTTAGATTTTCAAAGAACATTTAAAGTTTTAGCCTTACAATTTTAATTGTTCTATTTAAAAACTGTTTAATTTATAAGTGAAATTGTTAAATTTTGACGCATAAATAACAATTGAACACTTATTATTTGCAGAAAAAGTTTGAGTAATTTTAAGAGATACATAGAAGTTTTTAAAAGATTAAAACTTAATTAAAAACTTGAAATTATTTCAAGTAATTTAAACGAAGTGTGTTAAAATTTTTTTCAGAACTTCTAAATATATTTTCAAGTTAATTAAAATTTTCCTACAATTTTTGAAAAATCTGCAAATTAAAAAAAATCCTTAAAATCTTCCATGTTCTTTGATAATCTTTTAAATCTCTTAAAATCTTTTTAAACTTTCTGTTAGAATAATTTTTTCAAAGTGAAAAATCATTTTCAATTTTCCTAACATTCCTAACAAATTTTTTTGTTCTTTTGAAGTTTTTCACAATTATTAAAAAAATTCTACATTTTTTGTTTGAGATCTGCAAAAATCTACATTTTATTTTAAATTCGTCTGTAAGTATTTCAAATTATTTGAAGTTCTGAATTTAATTCGAATCTTTTTAAAACTTTTAAATATCTTTAAAAATGACTCTTTTATTTTTACAAATAATAAGTGTTTTATTATTATTTATAAATCCAAATTAAATTTTTTTTAATTTGTTGGATTTTCTAAAAGTTATAGAAAAATTCAATTCATTTTGAAATATATTTAAAACTTGCACAAAAAATTTAAAAATTATTTTGAATTTGGAAAATTTTTAAACCACTTCTAGGTTTCTCAAGATTTTCGAATAAAATTGTAAAGCTTTTAAAAAATCGTAAAAAATGTGTTTTCCAATTTTTAATGTGTCTAGCTTAAAATTACTTAAAATAATATAATTTTGAAAATTTTGTATATTTTTGGAACTCAATCTGAACCTTTAAACTCTATGATTTATAAAAGTTCTAAATTTTTCAATTGATTTGCATTTCATTTAACATTGT
The DNA here is from genome assembly GCF_010883055.1 of Belonocnema kinseyi. Lineage (NCBI taxonomy): Eukaryota > Metazoa > Arthropoda > Insecta > Hymenoptera > Cynipidae > Belonocnema > Belonocnema kinseyi. The sequence goes on along the minus strand of NC_046662.1, from coordinate 57,626,280 downwards.
TTATTTGAAAAGTGTTAGCACCTTCCATTTGGTGAATGTAAATTTTTGAGCATTTGAATACACCATTTTTGAATTAAAAACTTTTAAACTACAATTTTAAAATTTTGGAATTCAAGGTTTCCACTTTGAATGCTTTAATTTGTTGTTCATTGTTTATTACTTTATATGGAAAAATGTTCAGAATATAGTTTGTATTTTAAATTTCATTTGCCGTGTAAAATTTTGGCTAACCGGGAAAAACCCGGGAAATGACCGGGAATTTTTTTCTTTGATTAAAACGGCTACCCTAAAATTGTTTAAAATAATTGGAGAAGCCTCCCATCCCCTTTCACATAAGTAACTTAATTGAAATATACATTCCACCCCCTCCCCCTCCAAAAAATGTTCTAGATCCATCTTTGGCCCTTAAAATACAATTAGATCAGTAGAAGACATTATTCTTGTGAATTTTCAATTTATGAAGTCATGATTTCAGCACTTCAGCAAAACTCGTATGAACTCTCGAGCTAGAGATTAGTTACAAGACGCGAATTAGCGAGATTCTAGCCCGGGTTTCACCCTCGGTGAAACAGAGAAGACCGGATGTCTAACGACCCGAGTTTAAGCAATTTCTACACTCACAGGTTTATAGTGAAATTTCTGCTTTGTAAGTGTGCGTGTTACAAATGCACTTGAGGTAATCCTGAAGTATCCTTTAAACGCGATATTCATTAACTTCATGGGTAAATTATTTTGAAGTAAATATGTTTAAATGTGTATATTAATTACATGATAGTTTGAAGTTTAAACTCACACAACAAATTAATGCTCAGATTTATTTTCTTCTGCAGTGATTTCTTCTTAGTGAATTTTTACTTAATGCCCCCTCTTTTTCTAGGGTTGAAAAATGTACTAAAACATCTAAAATCGAGAATTTTCCCTTCTTCCCCCTTCTTACAAGGTTTCGTTTTATTTTATAAGAATTATGAAGAGATATTCAAGGCATTAGGAAACAAGACGTTTTCAAAGAGATTCTTTTTGATGACAGCAATTTTAATTATTTCCTAAACGACTTACACTCGACTCACGGTTTAGCAACCCGCGGTTTAGTAATTCCTAGAACTGTTGGCCCCTGCAGTTTCTTAGCGCCCGCGGCGAGAGACGGGTGCGACTCTTGCCTGAAAAACACCAGCAGCGTAGCGGAAAGGCGCACTGCGAGGGTACTCACATGCGGACATTGCGCAATATTATGCATTCCATTGGAAACAGTTCAGACAGCTCAGTATGCTAAAGTTTCGATACTTCGATTTAGCTACAGGCAAGTCCGGACACTGTGGCTAAACCGAGATTCGGCTGTATTTGCTAATTTTGTAGATTTTAAGATCCGGATGATGCCAAAATTCCAAAAAATCACATTGTGGCATCTCTCATTCGGAAAAAAGTAAAGTTTAGAAAAAATGTGCAAATCGGCTTGCTGTTTTTGATGTATGGAATATTACTAAATAATAATTTTTTAACATGATCTTATGACATATTGATAAAATTATATAGAATTATAAATTTTTTCACTGGATTCTGCAGTTAATCTTATTTCTGTCAAAAATATTACTTTTTTTGTTAAATTTATTTTTAATAGAACCCAATAAGAAAATCTAATTATTCTTAGATTAGAGTTAATTTTTTACCACAAAGTCTTCCCTTATATTTTTGGTTGAGAATTCACATATTTTTGTTAAAAATTCTACTATTTGGTTGAAAATTAAATTATTTTGTTGAAATTGCAACTATTTTATTACGAAGTCATCTTTGTAAAAAATGTACGTTATGGATTCAAGATTTATATCTATGGTTGAAAATTTTGTTTCATTCTTGGTTAAAAATTTGTCTTTTTTATTTTATAATTTAACTTTTTGTGTCAAAACTCATCTTTTTTACTTGAAAATTCATGTATAATGTTTAAATTCGTCTTTTTGTCACAGAAGAATTTTTTGGCTAAAAATTTATTAAAAATGTAACTGCTTATTTGAAAATGAAACTATTTTGGTTGAGAATTCATTGATTTTGATAACAAATGAAATATCATTTTTAATTAAATATAACTGAAATTATTTTTTTAGTTACAAATTAGATTAAAATGGATCAAATTTGGTTGGAAATTCAACTGTTTTCTAAGACATTCAATTTTTTAATTCAAAAACTTAACTATGTTGTTAAAAAGTCATCTTTGTTGTTCGAAATTTGTCTATTTTGTCGAAAATTCAACTATTTTGTTAAAAATTCCTCTTTTTTATCATATTCAACTAGTTTATGATTAGTTAGATTTTTGTTCTTTGAAAACTATTTTTTTATGGTGAAAATTTTACGTCTCTATTTTTGCTTTGAAAATAATAGTTTTTAGTTAAAAACTCATTTTTATTCATTGAAAATTGACTTTCTTGTTGAAAACTCCACATTTACGGTTTTTAGAAGTCAAAGTTCTATATAAAGCTCAACTTTTTGCGTTAAAACGGAACTATTTTGTTAAAAATTTCGTCTATTTGGGGAAAAATTAACCTTATTTATTGAATATTTATCTGTTTTGTTGAAAATTTATCCTTTGGATTGAAATTTATCTTCTATATTTAAAAATTGAACTTTCATGGTTAAAAATAACCTCTTTTAACTGAAACCGAACATTCTTTTAAAAATTAAACTGCCTTTTTGAAAAATTCCTTTTTTTTTATCAAAAATTGAACTGTTTTGTTGGAAATTTCATTATTTTGTCCAAAATTTAAGTATTTTCTTATACTTCTTTTTTTGTTTGAAAATGCATCTGATATGTTGATAATTTGCCCTTAAGATTAAAAATGTGTCTTTTAAAGTGAAAAAATTAGCTTTCTTGGTTCAAAATTATACTGTCTGGACTGAAATTGAACATTATTTTTGTAAATTAAATTGTCTTCTAAAGAAATTCGTCTTGGGGGCTTAAAAATTCTACTATTTGGTTCAAAGTTAATTTTTTTTTTAATTCTATTTTGATAGAAAATTAATCGTTTATAAATTAAAAATTCGACTCTCAAGTAAAAATTAAAATTCCTAAGAAAAGTTAAATTTTTTTTGTTAAAAATTCAAATTTTTTCCAAGAAATCTTTTTTTGTGTTTGGTTGAAAATTCGTTTTTTGGATGAAAAATTCATCTTCTGTGGTCAAGGATTTAGTTTTCTTGGTCAAAAATTAAACTGTCTTGACTTAAACTGAACATTACGTGATTTGAAAATATTTTTCTTCGAATTCAAAATTAAACGACTCTATTTTTGGTTGAAAATTGGTCTTTTTTAATTGAAAATTAACTTTCTTGTCAGAAATTCTCCTTTCCCCATCTTTAGAAGTCAACGTTTTGTAAAACAATTCGACTTTTTGCTTCGATACTTAATTATTTTGTTTAAAAAATTCGTCTATTTGTGTGAAAAATTAACCTTGTCTGTTGAAAATTCATCTATTTTGTTCAAAATTCGGGTTTTGTTAAAAAATTGTTATTTTTCACCGCTAAAAGAAATTTTACTTTTCCATTTTTAGTTGTAAACTTATTGTTTTCTCTGGACAATTGAACTATTTGGTTTTAAATTAATTTTATTTCTTTCACTTAAATTAGTTTTTTCATTATTTTGCGAAAATTCAAGTATTTTCTTAGACATCTTTTTTGGTCAAGAATTCAACTGTTTTATTGAAAATTCGTCCTTTAGATTCAAAATTCATGTTTTATGGTATAAAAAAAGTATCTTTCTAAGTTAAAAATGAATCTCTCTTGGCTAAGACTGAACATTTTTGTTGCAAATTAAACTGTCTTCTAAAAATATGTGTCTTTTTGGCTTAAAAATTAAACTATTTGGTTAAAAAAGCCACTTTTTGTTAAAAAGTAATCTCTCTTGACTTAAACTAAATTATTTATTTGAAAATTAAACTGTCTTCTAAAAAAATCATCTTTTTGGCTCAGAAAATCAACTATTTGGTTGAAAATGCAACTGAAGCTATTGCATATTTCCCACGCCCCTTCAGAACTTAACAAAATACGAGGGCGTTTCTTTAATTGGTACAGTATTAATACTGCAAAGTTGATGTTTTTTTAGCAAAAAAATAAACTGTTCCATTTTCAGTTGTCAGTTTATCACTTTCAGTAGACACTCTAAATATTTTGCTTAAAATTCATTTTATTATTAGAGAATTCGTATTTTGATATAAAATTAAGCTGTGCAGGAAAAATGTGTTCGTTTATAGATTAAAAATTCAACTATCCGGTAAAAGATCAACTATTTTGTCGAAAGTTTAAATATTTTGTGAAAAATTTAAGAATTCTTAGAGACATCTATTTTTTAAATAAAAAATTCAACTCTTTTGTTGAAAATTCGTCCTTTGGATTGAAAATTTATCTTGAATAGTAAAAAATTTTGCTTTCCTTGTTATAAATTAAACTACCTTAACTCAAACTAAACTATTTTGTTGATAATTAAACTGTCTTTTACAAAAAATCGTGTTTTTGGCTTGGATATTCAACTATTTGGTTGAAATCGCCACTGACGGTAGGGCATATTTCCCACGCCCCTTCAGAGCATCACACAATACGTTGACGCTCCCTGAATTGGTACAGTATTAAAAATGCAAAATGGATTTTTTTTAACATTACAATCATTAACAAAGTGAACTGCGATTAAGCTAAAATGCGACTCAAACTAGCGGCGTAACCGGATTCCGTTATTAACTGCTGCACATTTGCAGATTCGAAGTCTGATACATACATTCGTATAAGATTAATATGTCAAGTAGTGACCTCCAAGGCACTTGTAATAGTATGTGTAACAGTTACCAACAGCAGCTATTAATTCAATAAAAAGTAAATAATTATTACAATGGTGCATACACGAACATGTCTTGTTTAAACGCGTGTGAACGATCATTCGTGCATATTTTACTGTGTGAACAACTGCAATTGATCCTAGTTTCTAACACTGTTCAACGCTATTTTTAGCCAAACATATTTTCTGCAAAAAAAAATATTGCAAAACAATTTCTAATCGTTTAACATTTGCAAGGTAAACCGACCATTACTGGGAGAGTTACGAAAAGCTAACCCACAAAAACACAATTTGAAAATGGTGAATTAGAATTTTTGGTACAAAAACAGTTATAATAGTGACTCATACGTTATTTAATCGATTAGATTGATTAGAAAATAAAATACTTGATTAATTTTATAATTAATTAATATAAATGAATATTTTTTAAGCTAGTCCGATCGCCCATTAGTGGGACAAGAATTTTGGGGTATATCCTTAAGTGGGACACAAAATAAGGCAATACTGGGACAAGGAAAATCCAATGGGGCTTATCAAAATAAAATCGTACAAATAACTTACAATTATAGAATACATTAAAAAGCAAGATTGGATTGTTATAAATCTTAAGGAATTTATTTTTCTCTATTTTTTAATAAAATTCATATCAACATGTTAACATTTTGCTTATCAAAAGAACAAGATATTATTTAATTAAATTCAGTAATAATAAAAATATTGTTTCTAAGCTCCACCCTTGACGTTTAATTGATTATTTATTCTGAAAAAGTTTTTCAAAGTAATTTATTGAAATCTCTAATTCTAACCTCAAGTTTTTGTTGACTGTCATATGTCTTTACTCATGTTGAGCCGTTACAAACTCTTTGAAATACATTAAAGAAAATGATTTATTTATGTAATTATTGTGAAAATGACAGAGTGGATTTGTATAATAATGTTTTTCTGTTGTTTTTTTCATCGAATCATTTACATTAATTATATAGTTATGTCGATGTTTCGGTTTTATTTTAAAAGAATAATTTTAAGTTTTAAAGATTTTAAAATGTGGACTAAAAGAATATGGAAGAATTTGAAACCATTTTTTTTTAATTTTTCAAGATTTACATATTTGTTAAGTAAACTGAATTTTGTCAGGGTGTGAAAAAATATTCTTAAAATTCATGGAAAATTTTGCAATGATTGTTTTGTAAGGAATTCCAAGAGAAATTAAAAAAAAAGATCACAAAACATTTTAAAATATTTCCTAAAATTATTTAAAAGTGTGTAAAATTATTAAGTAAAATTTTGCAATTTTGCCATATCACATAACTTTAGAAAAAACTTGAGTAAGTTTAAAAGATATTGAAAAGTTTTTAAACGATTTAAAATAATTAAAACTTGTAAAGATTTTTTAAGAATTTTGTAAAGTTTGACGAAAATGAGAAATTTTTTCAGGTTGCTAAGAAAAAATTAAAGAATTTTTTATTTTGAAAAATTAATTTAAAGATATTGTTTAAAAAGATTTTAGAAGATTTTAAAAATAGTCAAAGATGAATCAGAAAGATTTTAAGGCAATCTTTTTAATTTTGCAGAATAAATAAAAAAATGCAGAAAATTTTTTAATAATAATTAATAGCATTAACAAAGAGTAAGATAGTTATTAACATTAATAATTTGTTTTAATAATTATTTTCGCTAAACTAAATATTAACTCACCTTAAGTAAAAAGTACAAAAGTAGCTGTAAATTTCAGAAAAATCAACTTTATAGCACTATTCAAATTGAATATTAATAAATAAAATAATAAATTGTTTGAAAAATCAATTTTTTCAAGTTTATTTAATTATTTAAATCACTTTAATTAAAATTTGGACAAAAATTAGAAAACTTTTGAAAAACATCAATTGTCTGGCATTATTCTAAGTTAATAGCATAACATTATTAATAAATAGTTTAAGTAATTAATTTAGTTGAATCTAATCAGTTATTTAAACTACTTCATTCAAAAATTGGACAAAAAGTAGAATATTTGTGAAAAACTGCAAAATTCTATTATTATTCTAAGATAATATAATTAACAATAATAATAAATTATTTAAACAATTTCGTTCCTTGAAATTAATTTTTAACAGTATCTAATTGTCAGTAATACGTAGTATTTTATGTATTAAAAACAGTTTGTATCTAAAAAAGCACGAAAAAACATAAGTAGCGCCGGAAACACGCAAAAACCATTTTTTCTCTTATGGGTTTTTCAGGGGAAACTCGAAAACAAACTAATGGGGCTGATCTTAAAAAAGTAATATTTTTTGTATACCATGGCTTATTTGGAACAGAAGTGCTGAGTTTTAACTCGATTCAGCTGATATTGACGATTCTGAATATAATTTTCAAAGACGCCCTTTTTTCTTATGGGAAATACGTGTTAAACTTTATGGGAGTTGCGTGGCTCTAAATATATTTTTTTAAATGTAAAAAATGGATTTATTATAGTGTTGATTCAAACTAATTTCCGGACGATATACATGCAAATTAGTGAAAAAAACTATGGACCACTCTAATGGACGTTCGGTCTGACAGACCGCACCATCCTTCTGATATGTGGGTGAACCCTTCTGGACTTCCTCGAAGCTGCCCTTTGTAATATTTTGCTTTTCGAAGTAGTTAAACAACGTGTGGTCCTGCGTGTTAATAATATCAATTGGAAGCTCATAGGCGGTCCGTGAAACCGCACGGCCATGGTAGCATCACATTTTTATATTTCTGTTTCAATTTGTTTCAGGATACTGAAAGCACAAGATGACACACACACACACACACACACACACACACACACACCACACACACACACGTTTAAACAAAAAGCGACCAATTAGTATGAACGTATGGCCGTGCGGTCTTACAGACCAATCTATGATTCTGATATTTGGGTTCCTTCTCCACTGGTGTAAAAGATTATGAATAAAAAATGTGACAAAATTGATTAATTTCTTATTTATTCCAATGTCCCTCCATATACTAGTATAAGCTAGATAAGAAAAACTTATTTAATTAGATATAAATATATACAGCGGTCTGTGATACCTCAGGTTTCAGTTAATGCAAAAATGAAATCACTTTCACACTGTAAAGGTTAAATTCCAAAGTAAGTAGAACCGACGATGCTAAATGGTTAACGAATTTAAACGAAAAACTGTTGCGGTTAGGATTTCTATTTATTTATTTTTTATTAAATAGATCAAATAGATTTAACTAAACAATTTTAAATTTTAATTGAATTTGGTGAATTAAGGTAAATGATAGTAGTATTCAAACCTTAAACTTGTATTCGTATACCGATAAATGGGTGGACAATCATTTTCATTGACTAATATCTTTAACAAACATCTTTCAAAGCTGTTTAAAAATTTTAATTATATGATTTAATGACTAATCACTGAGCTTTCAAAATCAGTAATCTATAATCTGATACATAGCCATAATAATTAATTAATAAACAAATCAGGGATCGTCCACAAATTACTTAACTTTTTCTTAAACCCTTTACCTCCCCCCCCCCCATGTAAGATACCGTGAGTTGCTTCAACACTTCAAAATCTTACTGAGCTTTTATAAATTCGGAAAATGAAATATGTTGATAACGATAAGTATTTTCTTTTAAAAACGTACACGCAGATAAATTTCGGAAGATTAATTCACGGCACTACTTCTTGATTTTATTATGCTTTGGCGCTTGAGCTAAGATCTCCGAAGCCTTGTTTTTAAAGCATAAGTCTCGAAGTTTCAGGAATCAGGCCACGCCCCTTTTCTTTCAGGTCTCAAATTTTATGCTTTTTGATCACAAAGTCCGAGGCTTTAAATCACATAAAAATTATAGCTCTAAAATCACGCGCTTCGGTGAATTAATCTCTTGAAATTCCTCTTTTTCACATAAAAATTCAAAAATTCAAATAGTTTTTTTTTTGTTTTTTATTTAATTTACCTTTTCTTTTTTTAAATTTTTATCTCTTTTGCTGAAACTGCGACTCACTGGTTAAAAATAAATTTGATTTGATTGCAAATGAACTTTTTTGTTAAAAATTCACATTTCCATGTTAAAAATTTGTATTTACGCATAAAAAATTCAAAATTTTGGTGAAAGCCAACCAAGATTTTGTGAAAATTTTCACTTCTTTTTGAAAAAATTAAGTCTGAGTGGAGAATTAAAATGTTTTGCTAGAAATTTGTTTTCTTATTGTTGTTTTTGTTGTTGTTGTTGTTAAATTCAACTGATTTTGATTTAAATAAAAAATATTTCTTAGTCGAAATATCAGCTATTTGAAAATTTATCTGTTTAGGCTGAAACTTCAACGCCTTGGTTGAAAAAGGAACTACTTTCTTCCAAATCGATTCTTTTTGGCAAAAGATTAATAATTTCAGTTAAAAATTAATTTCTCTGATTAAAATGTTTGAAATATAATTTTGTTTTAATTTGTTTAAAATCCTAAAAAGAACAATATCATAACTCAAAACTTGTCAAAGATTCTACTGGTTCAAACTATAATTTTTATTTCAAAAATACGAAATTCCAATGTAAAACAACAATGTAAACTAAATTAGGGTTTTTCAAATCTAATAAGTTTTTAATATGAATTCCGAAATCATTTGAGCATATAAATTTCATTACCTTAAACATAAATTGTTGAATTTAAGTTCATTTAATTTAAAATTAATTTGATGATTCTTTAGATTTTAATTATTTCTGTTTAAAAAATGCCAAATTCCGATTAAAATCGTTAACAAAACTCAGTTGTAAAAAAAAAAGCTAAAAAAACAATTTCATTTATTT
>NC_046662.1:57563636-57616566 GCF_010883055.1 Belonocnema kinseyi | reverse complement strand
AATAAAATAAAATAAATGACAAAATGTATTCATCTTCGACTTATTTTATTCAAAAATAAGTTAGTTTAAATCCATTTATTCAACAAAATAAATCTCTGAATTAATAAAATTGTCAGAGCAAAGTTAACAAATTCTAAATTCTGGAAAATGGGTACGCACATACTATATATGGTAGCAGAGTAATTTAAAAAAAATTAAAGCCGAGAATGTTAAACGGTGCTAAGTCCAATCAACCTAATTTTACGGGTAAGAAAAATACCTTTCTAGAGGCACAATTAACTATAGATTAGGTAATTTTTTTTGTGAAGGTATTTTTATTTGTTTTATACAAAAAACACTGATTAATAGAGAAAACGGTCATTCGTAGTGCAAGCCCAACATTTTTTTATCTTGCTCATAATATCTCAAATTATAACAAATCGAATATATTTCAAATCAGAAAGTCAGTGCAACTTCAAATCATTGTTTTAATTTTTTTTAAATGTTTGTGAAGTTATGTGTAGTAGAAATTTTAGGATAAAAAAACTACCGCCGCGAAGCTTATCTCTCGAAGACGCGAAGAATTGCGTTAAAAATACAGTCCTGTTATATTCCCAATAAAAAGTTCCTCTTACGAACAATACACAACATGTTGTTTGACAAAATTTTTGAACAAAATTGGTAGTTTATGGTAGTTCATGAAAAGTCCTTCAATTGGACAATCGCTGCGTCTCGAAGACGCAAACAAATATGTCGTATACTTTGCTGAAACTTGATAAATTGGTATTTTTACATCATAAAAGGTTCAATACTAGGTTAACTGATGCATTCCGAAGACGCAAATGAATACACTATATATCGTATTGCTGTATTTTAAATTTTCCACCAAATAGTTAAATTTTCAACTGAAAATAATAATTTACCAACAAGAAGGTTAATGTTCTAGCGTGAAACGCGATTTTTTTAACAAACTACATTAATATACAATAAATTGTTAACTTTTATAGCCAGAAGGACGAATTATCAATAAAACGGTTGAATTTTCAACCCAAAAATATGGTTTTTACCCGAAAATAAATCTTACGCTGAAAAATTATATTTGTATGAAAACAGTTTAATTTGTAACAAAAATATTGACTTTAAAATGATTGATTCAATTTTGTATCAAATTGTTGAATCCTCAACCAAATAAAATCAATTTCGAACCAAACAGTTCCACTTTTAACCAAAAAATATAAATTTTCAATCGAGAAGATTAACTTTGACCAAAAAAGACGAATTTTTAACAAAATACGTGCATTTTTAACAAAGTACATAAGTTTCAACTTGAAAAGGTCAATTTTCAAGAGAAATATCCATTTTCAACCAAAAGTGGAATAGTTAGACAGCTAGTTAAAAAAAATTAATTCTCAACCAAGAAGAAACAAATTTTTAATAAAATAGTTACATTTTCAATAAACGACCAAATTGTTGAATCCTTATCCAAATAAAATCAATTTCGAACCAAACAATTTCACTTTTAACCAAAAATATAAATTTTCAATCAAAAAGATTAATTTTCGACTAAAAAGAGAAACTTTTAACAAAATGTATTAATTTTTCACTTCAAACGATCAAGCCGTTAAGGTTTCAAATAAAAAGATACATTTTTAACCTAATAGTTGAATTTTCAACCAAAAATATGATTTTCTAACCAAAATGTTACATTACTACCAAAATGTTACACATCTAACAAAAGGTAAATTTTCATGAAAGCAGTTTAATTTTTTAAAATATTTATTTGCAAACTAAGAGTTTAATTTTCTATAAAATTGTTAAATCCTCAACCAAATCTGATTAATTTAGACTCATAAAATTGTATTTTCATTCAAAAAGGAAGAATTTTCAATCAAGAAGATTAATTTTCCATTAAAAAAAAGTCGAACTTTAAACAAAATAAATGAATTGTTGAACAAAACATATCAATTTTTAATTGAAAAAAAATTCGACCAAAAATTAAATAGTAACATTATTACGTAACCAAAGTAATTCTCTACTAAAATACAAAGTTTCAAAAAAATTGTTACATTTTTTTTAACCAGAAAGATGAATTTTCAACTAAACGATGAATCTTAAAAAAAAAACAATATTTTTCAACAAAAAAGTTCTACTCAAAATATAAATTTTTCAGCCCAGTGGATTGATTTTTTGAAAATTGAATAGCTTAATTTTCAACCAAGGAAACAAAATATTAAAACAATCTCTACTAAATACTAGAATTTGTAATCAAACAAGATGAACTTCGAACTTGAAATATAATACTAAAATTTTCAACCAAAATTAGTTGATTTTTCTGGTTGTCTTCTATTATTTAGTTCGCTCGTAAGCGAAAAAACGGTTGTCTAATTTCGTGACGTTACTTCCACTGCCCCCCCCCCCAATCACCACCACAATAACACCCTGCTTCTTACATTAGTTGTTGGTGTGAGATCCTCGAATTGGTAACTGATTTTATTTTGTTAGAATGGTCCTTTTCGACAAAGATGGTGCGGATCTCGGGACAGTGAAGGTACGTGGGTTAGCGTTCTCAGATGATAAGAGATTGTACTTAAATTACGTAATAGCTGACGGAGGGGGGGGGGGGGTAAAGACATTTTGTTACAATGTATTACGGTATAAAAATGTAACTGATAAGTTGAAATATCAACTATTTTTTTAAAGTTTGTCTTTTAATTTTTAAATTTAATTGTCTTAGCAGAAATCACATTTCTATTGGATAAAAATGCAACTATTTGGTAGAGAATTCAATTATTATGTTTGTTATATTGAAAGTGAAACCATTGCTTTGAAAATTAATGTTTTTTAATTAAAAGTTAAAATCATTGGGTAAAAGTTGAACTTTAATGTTAAACATTTTTAAAAATGATCTTTCTTATTTAAGGCTTATGTCTTTGGTTAAAAATATAACTACTTAGCGAAAAAGCTTTTTTTGGTTTAAAATTAATTTTTTAACCAGAAATGTTTGTTTTCTTTAAAATGCACCTTTTTCGTTTAAAAATCCATCTGTTCTAATAGAATATTATTTTTTTTCCTACAAAAATGCACCTTTTTAGTTGAAAATTCTTTTCCTCTGCTTGATTATTATTCAACTGTTTTGTTTGAAAGGTTTGTCTAATTCACTTTATTAAGAAATCTTTTTTTTTAAGATTAATATTTTTAATCGAAAATTCATCTTTTTGGTGAAAAGTTAGACCATATTGTTGAAAATTAATCTTTTTAATTAAAAATTTAATGAATTAGGTAAAAATTAAATTACGTTGTTAAACATTAATTAAACATTTATTTTTTTGATGAAAGCCTTATGTTCTTGGATGAAAATATAACTATTTAGTGAAAAAACTTTTTTTGGTTTAAAATTAAATTTTTACCTGAAAATGTAGTTTTTTTATTACAAAAATTTATCTGTTCTGATAGAGTTTTTATTTTTGTCTATAAAAATGCAACCTTTTCATTAAAAATTCTTCTTCTGTGCTTGATTTTTCAACAATTTTGTTTGAATCATTTTCTTGAGAAATGATTTTTTTTTAGTATTTATATTTTCAGTTGAAAATTCATCTCTTAGGTTGAAAGTTGAACTATTTTGTTAAAAATTAATCCTTTTTGATTAAAAGGTATCGCATGTTTTTGTTAATTCAACTTTTTAAATTGAAAATTCTCCTGTTCTGGAGACAAAATAATTTTCTCAGTTTAAAGTTTCGCTTTTCTTGTGTAAAAATGCAGAAGATTGGTGGAAAATTAATTTTTGTATGGAAAGTCATTTTTTTTGTTTTAAATTCACTTTTTGTAGAGAAAACTCGCCTTTTGTCTTGAAGGTTCGAAAATTTAGATGAACTTTTATTTATTTCTTGAGTGAAAAATCTTTATTTGTTAAAAATCCTTCATTTTGTTTAAAAATTACCGTTTTTTATATAAATTTAATATTTTTTCATTGAAATATAAACTATGACACTTTTTTGTTAGTAATTTATCTTTGTAGTTTAAAATTTCAACTATACTGTTAAAAATGTAATTGTTTTGTTGAAAATTAAAATATTTGTTTGAAAAGCCATCTTATATGGCAGACAACATTTGATTTAAAAATTCATCGTTGTTAGTATATTTTTTTCTTCTTTAAATCAAAATGCAACTTTTTGGTTAAAAATGATTCTTCTTTGCTTGAGTATTTAGCTATGTTGTCTGAAAGATTTGGTTGAATCACTTTGTGAAGAAATCATTTTTTAGGAAGACTTCTATTTTCAGTTAAAAATTCATCTGTTTGGTTGAAATATGAACTATTTCGTTTAAAATTAATCTTTTTTAATTGAAAATTCAACTTCTTGGGCAAAAGTTGAACTAGATTATTAAAATTTTTATGGTTTATGCATTTGGTTGAAAAGTTACCTATTTAGTGAAAAAGCCTCTTTTTTGTTGCCTAAAAATAATTTTTTAGCTAAAAATGTAGCTTTTCCGTTTTTTAATATTGTCCTTTTTTAGTTGAAAATTCTGCTTTTTTGGTCAAATAAATTGTTTTCTTGGTTTGAAATTTCATTTTTTTGGGGTAAAAATGCAGCAGTTTCGTTCAAAATTAATTTTTTACTGACAACTTATATTTTTTGTTTCAAAAGTCAATTTTGTAGAAAAAATTCGTTTTTTGACTTGAAGGTTCAATAATTTATATAAAGTTTTATTTACTTGTTGAGTGTAAAATCTTTACTGGCTGAAAATTCGTCTTTTTAGTTTTAAAATTCTTTTTTTTTTTAAATAAATTTTATCTTTTTTGATTCGCATACAAACCATGACACTTTTTTGTTAGGAATTTGCCTTTTAAAGTTGAACATTCAAGTATTGCAACAAAAATCCATCTTTTATAGTAGAAAAAGACATTCTTCTGTATAAAATAAAGTAATAAATTTTAAAAAATTTGATTTTTATTCGAATTGCTGTTTTACTCCGTTTATAAAAGATACTATGTTAAAAGTATTGCAAGACTGAAATGCAGGTATTTGAATATTAATGATCAAGCAAAATGAAAAATTAAGAAAGGAAACTCAAAGCCTCAAAATTTACACAAATAAAATAAAATTAAAATAATTATATTTCGGATCATCAAATTATTCATATCTATTCCGTTTTCTTTTTCAAATTAAATTACAACATTAAATTCTTAATTAACACTCGGCTTTTCTTTTTTAAACTTTGAAACTTTGAATAATATTTCGGGTAGATGTAAAATATTCGGCTTAGTTCCGATTTTTTTTTTTAAATTGAATTTTCACATTAAAAATTGATTGTAAAGAAATAATATGAAGAATATTGCTGAATTCAGACCTTGGACTGGAAGTCTTTGTCCGTTTTGAATTTCGTACATGCACTCTTGTTTGCGATGCGCTTATCACTCGAATGCATTTGGTCGTGTTCTGACTGTGTGTGTGTGTGTGAGAGCTGGAAATGTGAGTGGCGGCATGCAATTCGGCGTGCCAGAGGAAGAAGCAGGGCATTTACCTCGGGTGAGGCGTTAGCTATCGGTCGATTCAGCGTGACACGAAAAGCAACCGAGATAAAGTTGAATTTAAGGCGACGCAGAAATGAAG
Source organism: Belonocnema kinseyi (assembly GCF_010883055.1). Classification (NCBI taxonomy): domain Eukaryota; kingdom Metazoa; phylum Arthropoda; class Insecta; order Hymenoptera; family Cynipidae; genus Belonocnema; species Belonocnema kinseyi. Next base: position 57,610,978 of record NC_046662.1, on the reverse strand, counting down.
GGGCATCAGTTGCAACAACGAAAGAGAAAGAGAAAGAAAGAGAAAGAGGAAGGAAAGTAAAGATATATAGAGAGTGAAAAGAGGAATACTGAGAGTCAGCAACCAGCACGACTCGCGTCGTCTAGACGCCCCCGACGCTCCATATGATCAGAAAATTGGGTCAAACCTCCCAAGGCAATTAAGAGTCTCAACCAGGGATTGGAATTAAATTAAGGGGCTTTTAAAAAATATTTTTCAATTATTTCGATTAATTAAAAATAATTTACCTGAAAACTGAGCTCAGTCTAAAAAAGTGTCAAAATAGGAGGAGGCTGCGAAGACATAATTTCAAAATGTTGTGGTAATAATATTTTATATAGAAAAGAAAAAAAAGTAATTTGAATCCTTGGTCTTAACTTTGTTGTTGTCCATAAGGCATCATCCATAAATTAAGTTACCAAATTTTGGGAATTTTTGCCCCCCCCCGTTAAAAACCGTTTATTTGATGATAACCCCCCCCCCCCACACATAAATTACGTAGCCTTGAAGTAAAACCCGATTTTTCATTTTTACTGATTTTACTATTTATAGTGTGTAAAGTTGCCAATATCAATATCAATAATTAAAATAAAAAAGAGATTTTAAGAGTAAGTGTTGACATGCGCCCAATTGAATTTTATGACAGATAACACAGATTTTATTAAATGTTTATACTAAGAAAGGTACATTTTTAACCAAAAATTGAATAGTTAAACTTTTAAGTGAAAAATAATTATTTTAAATTATAAAGAAAAATTCTATCAAATAGTTGATTTTCTTTTCTAAATTATTGAAATTTCATGAAAAAATGACAACTTTTCTATACAAAACAGTTAAGCTATCAAATAAAAAATATAACAATTTTGACAAAAAAGTTAATTTCATACCAAAAAAGATGAATGTTAATAAAATTACAAGAACTCTCGACCCCAAAGTAAAATTTTCAAACAACTTGATCAACTTTCAAGAACAAAAAAAATTTCAACAAAACAGTTCAATTTCCAACCAAAGACATGGATTTTTAACTGAAATTTTGAATCATCAATCAAAAAATGCATCTTTTAAAAAGTAGTTCTTTAAAACCTAGTTATATATTTTTTAACAATAAAAATAATTTTCAACAAAACAGTTCAATTTCCAATCAAAGAGATAAATTTTTAACCAAAATTTTAAATCCTCAACCAAAAAATGCATTTTTTAAAAAGTTGTGCAACTTTAAAACCCAGTTGTTAAATTTTTAAACAAAATATTAATGTTTTACCTAAAAAATGAATTTTCAATCAAATTTAATAATTCTATACAAAAAAAGTTTAATTTTGATGAAAGAGAGAATTAAAAAAAAAATAATTCATCTTTAAAACCTACTTCTCACATTTTTAACCACAAAGACGAATTTTTATATAGAAAGATTAATTTTCTACCAAAGAAAAAGAATTTTAAATAAAATTTAAGAATTCTTAATTAAAAAGTTGAATTTTCAATAAATTTCGAAAGTTCTATACCCGAAACTGGAATTTTTAACTAAAAAAGAAGAATTTTTTAACAAAAAGATTAATATACTACCAAAAACACGAATTTCTATTTAATTTCCAGAACTCTCAACCAAAAAGTTGAATTTTCAACTAAAATAGATTAATTTTCAACAAAAAAAAAAAGAATTTTTAACAAAATAGTTTAATTTTAACAAAAAATTGAATTTTTACCTAAAAGATAACCATTTTTGGCCAAAAATAGAATAAGTAAATTTTCAATTACCAAAGTAATTTTTTAATCAAACAAAAACAGAAATTTTCAACAAAACAAATACCAAAGAGATAAATTTTTAACTAAAATTTTCAATCATCAACCAAAAAATGCATTTGTAAGAAAGTAGTTAAAAACCTAGTTGTTAAAATTTTAACCAGAAAGTTGAATTTTTAAACAAAAAGATTAATTTTCTAGAGAAAAAAAACGAATTTTTAACCAAATTTAAGAATTCTTAAGCAAAACTTTGAATTTTCAACTAAAAAAACGAGTTTTTAAACAATAAAATTAATTTAATATAAAAAGGCGTATTTACGAAAAAATATCAAGAATTCTCAAACAAAAAGTGGCATCTTTGAGAAAGAGTGGAAAAATTTTTTTTTACAATTTTTAAGAAATTGGTTCAACTTTAAAACTTATTTGTTAAATTTTTTACAAAAAAATTAATTTTCAAACAAAAAGATTAATTTTTTAAGGGAAAAAATGAATTTTTAATCAAATTGTAGAATTCTCAACCAAAAAGTTGAATTTTTAACTAAAACGAATGAATTTAATATAGACATATTATATGGTAGAATAATATAAATATATTATACTATATAAAAAATATGTAAATAAATATATTATATTCAATACCATATAATACAAGATTTTCTACCAAAGAGATGAATTTTCAACTTAAATTTGACTTCTTAGGGTTTATGTTTTTGAAATTTCCTTTAAAAAAGTGAATTTTTATTAATAAGTCAATTTTTTAACGAAATAGATAAAATTTTAACCAAATAGTTAAATTTTGAAACAAAAAAGACGAATTTTTTGAGGATAATCAAATTTTTGAACAAAAAAGTATATTTTCAACAAAGAGATATGAATTTTGACCACGAACATTATTTTTTGTTCAAAAGTATGAATTTTTAACAAAGCAATTATATTGTCAACTAGAAAAGACTACTTTATCAAAGTAGTTAAATTTGCAACCTGAAAAGGCGTTTTCAACGTGATTATGGCATTCCCAAAAACAACCAGTTGACTTAAGCGCAAAAGGGAAATGTAACAAAATTCTCAAATTCTTAACAAAAAAAAAAAAAATTTCAACAAAGAAGATTGAATTCAGTAGAAACACATGAATTTTGTATAATATACATAGATTTTCAACTTGTAAAGTATAAATTTTCAGCCAAAACGGAATATTTTAATTTCCAGATAAAAAATGTAACGTTTAACGACAACAAATAACTACTTTTCAGCAAAAAATTTAAATTTTGTACCAAAGAGGTTAATCTTTAAAAAAATGTGAAGAAAATAGTTTAACCAAGTGATTGAATTTTCAATAAAAAATATTAATTTCTAACCAAAGAGTTAAATTTTCAACCAAAAATATGGATTTTCCCATTGAAAAGATTGACAAAAAGGCGTAATATCTACAATACAATTGAATTTTTAACCAGAAAAATAGAATTTTTTAACACCAAAAGCTGAATTTTCATTAAATGAAAGTTAATTTTCAATCTTATTGATTAAAAATCACGCCCTTTAGGTAGAAAATTTAACTATATGGATAGAAAACATAACTATTCGGTTGAAAATCATGTCTTTTGTCATTCATATTTTGAAGTTAAAAATATATCTGTTTTGTAATAAATTCGTATTTGTCTTGAAAATTGCACAACGTTTGAATTTTTTTTTCTTTCTTGACTGATTTTTTTTTGTGAAAAATTGAACTCTTTTGTTGAAAAATCGTCTTTTTAGTTTTTAAATTTATCTTTATTTGTTAGAAATTCAAACGGTTTGGTTGATGTTTCAATTATTTCGTCAAGAATTCGTCTTTTTTGGTTAAAAATTACATTTTTTAAACTTAAATTTAAACTATTCCATTTCTGGTTGAAAATTGATATTCTAGTTAAAAATTCATTTATTCGTTGATAATTCGCCTTTTATAGTAAAAATTATTCTTAATGGTTGAAAGTTCCCTTTTGGGTTGAAAATCCACAATTTAGTTAGATTTTTTATTTATATTTAATTTGGTTAGAGCTTAAACTTTTTTGTTAAAAATTCAAAAAAAAACTTAATACCCTATTTCTGTTAAAAAATAACCATAATTCCCTGTTTTGGGAGTATTTTGGGCTGTGAAATCTGAATTTTGAAAAACAGAAATTGAATTTGGTTCCAGAAAGAAATTGAGGCGACAAATGTCTCATGGGACTGTACCGGCAATAATGAGTCCAGGAAAGCGCACATAGCCGGGCAATCTGGCATGCAGTAGCTTCGAACGATCGAGATTCGCGAGTTTCTAATCTGTAGACGATCACGGCCTCTTGAAGAGCTCCCCTGAAAACTCATTAGGATCCCCCATAAAACGAGAGGTCGAGATTCCTCGATCACCGCTCGGAAGCTGTTCAATGGCCATACGAATGTGTATTAGAAAGTCCTAACTGGGTCGTCGAACCGTCATCTCACACACCAATACGCACTTTTCGTCAATTTACAAAATTAAAAAAAAAGTTTTAAAAACTTGGTTTTATAGCAAATTTTATTTATGGCAAATAAAATAGGACATTATTATATTTATTTTATTGAAAGGCTGGTCCTCTCTAAGACCCCCCCCCCTCCCTGTAAAAAAATGTAACACAATCCCCCCTCCCCTTACTGTAGGTAATTTTTAGTTTTCGGAAATATTTTCTAGTTTTCGCAAGTAGAATTAGGTAAGGTGTCGAAGAAATTAATTGTCAAAATTCCCTGATTTTTCCTTGAATAATTTTTCATTTTCCTTCAGCATTAATATTGAAATACAAGAATTTTAATCTTGCAATACTTTCGACATGGAATCTTTTAGAAACGGAATGAGGCAGTATTTCAGATAAAAATTTTCAAACTTATCATTTTATTTAAAACAAAAGAATGTATTTTCTACTGTAACAGATGACTTTTTAACTCTCGAATTTAAAGAAAAGTAATTACATAATTCACTTAATAGTTAAATTTTCAACCTTAAAAGATACATTCCAGAAAAAGTCATACCTTATACTTCAATTAAAAAATATGAAATTTATAAAAAACGGAAGGAGTTTGTAAACTAAAAAAAAACAATGAATTTTCAACAAATAAAGGTTTGTCACTCAAGAAATAAGTAGAAATTTATCTAAATTGTTAAACCTTTAAGCCAAAAAAACGAATTTCTCTAGAAAAATTGAATTTTCAAACAATAAATATGACTTTTAGCGAAAAATCAATTTTCCACGAAAATGATGAAATTTTACCAAACAAAAATGAAATTTCAAACAAAGAAAATTATTTCTTTCCCATAAAAGGAGAATTTTCCACTCAAAAAAATAAATATTAAAAAAATGTAAAAGTTACATTTTTAGTTAAAAAGTTAATTTGAAGAAAAAAAGGCTTTTATACTAAACAGGTAAATTGTCAACCAAAGATGCCTTCAATAAAAAAAACAAATTCTTAACAATGTAGTTCAATTTTAGCCCAAGTAGTTGAACCTTCGACTAAATAAAATTAATTTTAAACAAAATAGTTAACCTTTTAACCAAATAGATGAAATGTCGACTCAAAATATAAATTTTCTTTAAAAAATGATTTCTTAATAAAGTGATTCAACAAAATCTTCCAAACAAAATAGTTGAATACAATAGAATCTAGAATAAAGAATGCTCTGTAACTGAAAAGTTGCATTTTCATTAAAAAAAAAGAAATTTCTATTAACACAGATGAATTTTTCAATCAAAAAGTTTTCTACTATGAAGGATGGATTTTTAACAAAATAATCAATTTTTTTAATACTAGTTAAACTTTTAAACTAAAAACATAAATTCATAACCAGCAAGTGTCATAGTTTATATTTCAATAAAAAACATTAAATTTATACAAGAAAGCAATTTTAAAACCAAAAAGACGAATTTTCAACAAACAAATATTGTTTATTTAAGAAAGAAACAAAAGTTCATCTAAATTGTTGAAGGTTCAATCCAAAAGGCAAATTTTTTATACAGAAATTGAATTTCGAAACAAAAAATATGACTTTTCAGTAAAAAAATTAATTTGCTACGATACTGATACATTTTTACCCAAGAAAAATGAAATTTTAACATAGGATATTTTTTTTTACCAAAACAGGAGAGATTTTTACCAAAAAAGATCCTTCTTGAAGAAATGGAAAAGCTAGATTTTCAGGTAAAAAATTAATTTTAAACAAAAAAAAAGATTTTTCACTAAATAGTTATGTTTTCAACCAAAAATGTAAGCCTTTCATAAAAAAATAGTTTTTAACAAATTTAAAAAAATGTAGTTTAACTTTCACCCAAATAATTAAATTTTTTATTTAAAAAGAAAATTAATTTTCAACAAAATAGTTTAACTTTCGACCAAAGAGATGAATTTTCAGCTAAAAATATAAAATTTTTTTTAAAATTGATTTCTTAACAAAGTGATTCAACCAAATCTTTCAAACATAATTGTTTAATAATCGGGTCCACATCATGTAACATGCGGCAAGTCTCTCTGCGGCAAGTCACACCTGCGGCATGTCACATCTGAGACATCTCACATCTGCGGCATGTCACATCTGCGACTTGTCACATCTGCGTCATGTCACATTTGTGGTATGTCACAACTGCGGCATGTAACATCTGTGGCGTGTCACCTCTGCGACATCTCTCCCTTCCAAAAAATGTTTAACGTCTAATTAAAAATGACTGAACTGTGAAAAGTCTCCCGGGACTAATTGTCACATCTGCGCCATCTCCTACTAGCGAAAAGTATCCCCAGTGGCATCTCTCAACCGTGGAAAAATGTTCAAGTCCACATCAAAGTGGCAAAAGTGTGGAAAGTCTCTCACGACTGATTGTCACACCTGTGGCATCTCCCATTCGGAAAAAATGTTTCAATTCACATCAAACTGGTAAAAGTGCGGCAAGTCTCCCAGGATTAATTGTCACATTTGCGCCATCTCTGATCAGCGGCAAGTCTCCCCAGCGGCATCTCTCCCCAAAGAAACATTTTTAAGCACTTCCAAAGATAACGTGACTGTGGCAAGCTTCCCCAGCGGCATCTCTCTCCCGAAAAAACTTGTTAATTACTTCCAAAGGTGGAACAACTGCAGCAAAGCTCCCCAGCTGCATCTCTCCCCCAAGAAAATTTTGTAAGAACTTCTAAAAATGGCAAAACTGCAGCAAGTCTCCCCAGCGGCATCTCTTCCCCAATAATTTTTCTAAGTAGTTTTAAAGATAGAGATAGAGATGCTGCTGGGGAGACTAGCTGTAGTTTCATATCCTTAGAACTAATTACAAAATTTTCGTGGGGAAAATATGCCGCTGGAGAGACTTTCCGCACTTTTGCGATTTTTAGAAGTGCTTAAAAATTTTTCTTGTGGAAGAGATGCCGCTGGGGAGACTTGCCGCACTTTTGCCATCTTTAAAACTACTTAGAAAATTTGCTGTGGGAGAGATGCCGCTGGGGAGACTTGTCGCACTTTTGCCATTTTTAGAAGTCCTTACAAAATTTTCTTAGGGGAGAGATGCCGCTGATGAGAGATGCCGCGAATGTGACAATTAATCCTTGGAGACTTACCGCACTTTTGCCAGTTTGATGTGGATTGCAAAATTTTTCCCGAATGAGAGATGCCGCTGGGGAGTTTTGCCGCGGGCGAGAGATGCCGCTGGTGTGACAATCAGTCGTAAGAGACTTGCCCCACTTTTTCCACTTTGATATAGACTTGAACATTTTTCCACGGATGAGAGGTGCCACTGGGGAGACTTTTCGCTGGTAGGAGATGCCGCAGATGTGACAATTAGTCCCGGGAGGCTTGTCGCAGTTCAGTAGATGTATTCAGTAGATGTGACATGCCACAGATGTGACATTCCGCAGGTGGGACTTGCCGCATGTGATATAATATGGACCCATGAATTTTTTAATTTAAAAGACAAATTTTCGAAAAAAAATTTATTAATTTCCCGTTAAAGAAAGTTAATTTGTATTTAATTTTATCAAAATTGTTGACTTCTCTAACAAATAGTTTCATTTTTATTGAAGAAGATTAGATTGCTCTTTAAACGGATGAATTTTTATTAATTCAACCAAATGTTTCAAAGAAAATAGTTGAATAATCAACGAAAGAAGAATAACGAAAATGAAAATTCTATTAAAACAGCTGATTTTTCAACTCAAAAAGATAGGATTTCAAAGCAATAAATAAGTTTTCAGAAAAAAAAATATTTTAGTTGAATTTCACGATCAAAATATGAATTTTTAAACAAGAAATGAGTTTTTATGAGAAAAAATTTAATTTTCAGTCAAAAATGACGAATTTTCAGCCAAAAAGGATAAAATTTTAACAACATTGCAGAATTCTCCAACAAATAGTTGCATTTTTTGCAAAGAAGATTAAATTGCTCTCAAAACAGACAAATTTTAACATTAAGAATTTGTTTAATGAATATTTGAATTTTCATCTAAAAAAGATTCTAGTTAATTTCTCAAGATTAAAATATGAATTTTTCCAACCAAAAATAACTGTCTAGAAAATAAATTGAATTTTCTATCTAAAAAGATGATCACAGATACATTTTTTACAAGATAGTTTATTCCTCTGCTAAATAGTCGCATTTTTATCTAAGAAAGATGAAATTTGTACTTGAACAGATGAATTTTTAATTTAAAAAACTATAAAATTAAAAAATAAAATTTAATTTTTAACCGCAGATTTGCATTTTTATTTAAGAATGATGACATTTCTTCTGAAACAGATAAAATTAAAAAAAACCTGAAAAAATAAAAAAATTTTCATCGAAAGACGATTCCAGTTCACCTTCCAATGTTAAATAGTCCATTTTTTAGCAGAAAGTATGACCTTCTAACAAGATTGTTAAATTTTCAATCAAATAGTTCAATTTTGCCCAAGAAAAATACAAATGTTACTCAAACAAGTGATTTTTGAAATCACAGGACAAATTTTCAAAAATATAATTGAATTTTCACCCAAAAAGATTTCAATATACTTTTCAACACAAAAATGCGAATTTTAAACTAAAGCTAAATTTTCTACGTAATAGTTGAATTTTCAACAAAACAGTTGCATTTTTATCCACGATGGATGTAATATTTCTGCTCTAAAAGATAAACTTTTAAATAAAAAAGGCCAATTTTTCAGAAAAGGTTTCATCCAAAAAAGATTTCAGTTGATCTATCAGCAACAAAATTGACTTCAAAGGACGCTTGAAAGGCTTGACATCTGAGCTTTTCCCGAGTCGAGATTCAACTAATGCTATCGGTTAGAACAGAACATATTATAATGGAAGGGTGGCATTCAAAAAGTCAGATCCAATATTTTTTCGAAAATATAACAAAACAACTCAAAATGTTACATTAATTTTTTAATGTTATACAAATCTCAGATTGAACATACGTCTTCTCGCATTATTCGTCTTCTTTGTTTGGCTTTTTTTCAATTAAAATTCGACTAGTATGTTTTTGGTTCAGAATTCAACTATTTTCCTAAAAAAATTATATTTTTGGTGTACTTTACATTACTAGGTTGAAAGTTGAACTGCTTTGTGAAAAACTCATTTATGCATCCTCAACAAAAAATTGAGTTTTAATATAGAAGTGATACTTTCTAAGAAGTGATTGAATTAAACAAAAAATTAGTTTTTTCAGAAATAGTTTAATTTTCAACCGAAAGTTTAAATTTTCAAGCAAGAATACTAATTTTGTACGAAAAAGAAGCATTTTTAACAAATTAATTATTCTTCTACCAAATACTAAAATTTTCTACACTAAGAAAAGAATTTTCAAAATAATTGGTAAATATTTTGCACAAGCAGTTTAATTTTTAACCAACAATGTCATTTTCTAAGCAAAAGAATCAATTTTGTAAAAAGGTGATTTTTCTAATGATTAGTTAAATTGTCAACAACAAAAAAACAATTTTTAACCAAAAAGAATAATTTTCTATCAAAAACAGAACAATTTCCAACAAATTACATAAATTTTCAACAAAAAATTTAATTATCGTTAAAATAATTGAATTTCATGCCAAGGTAGTTAACTTTTCAACCAGCAAAATTGCTTTTTCATATAATTGTTTTTTCAATCAAATAATTTGATTTTCAAGCCAAAATATGAATCTGAAAGCGTATATTGTTCCACCAAAGAGATGAATTTTCAATATAAAAGATGATTTTTAAAGAAAAAAGATAACTTTTCTATCAAAAATATGAATTTTCGGCAGTGAAAATTAATTTTCCACCAAAATACGAGTTTTTTTAAAACCAAAAGAATTCTTAACCATTTGGTAGTATTTGCAACTAAAAAAGATCAATCGTGAACTATAAATTTAATAATTATATTTTCAAATTAAAAAAGTTAAGTTTAAAAAAACTTATTTTCAACAAAATTATTGAATTGTTATCTAAAAAGGACAAATTTACATTCAAAAATTGAATAGTTAAATTTTCATTTCAAACAATTATTTTTAAAAAACAAAAAAAGATTTTAAAACAATAATTAAATTTTCCTGAAAAATATTATAGTTTTTAACCAGCAATCTAAATTTTCAAGCGAGAAGATTAATTTTGTATCAAAAAAACGAAAACTTAACAAAATACATGAATTTTTAACCAAATGGTTCTATTCGCATCTAAAATTATGCATCTTCAACTGAAAAGTTCTGTTTCAACAAAGTAGTGCAACTTTCTTAAAGGTAGTTGAGTTTAAAAAAGAAGAATTTTCTATAACAAAAAAACAGTTTTTAATAACACACAGTAAGTTTTAACAAAAAAGTTAGTTGTCAACCAAATCATTGAATTTTGTACCGAAGTGGTTGAATTTTCAAATAAATAAGATCAACTACAAAATTGATAGTTACATTTTCAGCTAAAAAATTAATTCACTCAAAAAAATAAATGTTTAACATTATAGTTCAACTTTTTAAAAAGTAGATTAATTTTTCACCAAACAGTTGAAATTATTTAAATTTGGAATCCTCACATTAAAAAGGTTTTGTTCAAATTTTGAAATAGTTGCCTAAAATATAATATTTTCTGTTATATTTGCTACAGAAATGTAGCTTTCAGTTAAAATCCATTTATTCAGATAATCAATACAACATTAAATACAGTAAAAAAGAAATTTCCAAAATTAAAAATATTTCAATTATAACTCTACAAACCTGTAGAATTTTGAATAAAAAAATGGAAGTCCTTTCAATTGTAAATCATAAATATTTTACCATAAAAAAGGCGTTCAAAATTACATGATTTTAAACTATAAATATTTTAAATTAATAAATGTTTCTTTGTAAATCTTAAAAATAAAATAATTTTTGTTTGAAAATCGTGAAGTTCTTTTCTGTATCCTTATGAAACATCGATGAAAAATGTGTGAAAACTCAGTGTGTGAAAATAATATGTGCTAACGAATTTTTTCCTCCAATATTTTGTTTGAGGTGTTAAGTGACTAAATTGTATTTAATAGGACATGGATAAAATTGAAAAAAACATAGAAGCTTCAAAAAGTGTTTTTTTTTTCAAATTCCATTTTCCTTAAGATTTGGCGAGTTTAAAGATATTCATGCCAAGGTTGAATTTGCGTGTCGCAACGATTGAGTCGGCAACTGACTTTCAAAAACACGTAAACGTTTGACCTTTCTCTGGCGGTTATTTTGCAAAAGACATTAGATAAATCAAATTTGACATAAACGTGATCGATACTTTGAATAAATGCGTGTGAAAGTATAGAAGCTAAACTGCTTCGACACTCGAGGTCTCTAAAATCAGTAATTGGCCAATCAGGAAACTTCTTGATAATTTTGGTACCACTTAAGGGCCATTCAAAAAATACGTAACGACTTTAGAATTGGAGTCACCTCGAGCGCCAGACTAATGTTAACGTTGCATAAGCTTGCTATAAAAAAAAACTTATTCGGGCGGGGTGAGCGGGTTGGGGGGGGGGGGGGTAAAATTTTGCAGAAAAAAGCTTTTTCGGGTGGTAAATTAAAAAAAAACTTTCGAAAAGGCCAGTACAGTTAAGTAATAACGCAGCAATTTTCAAAATCAGTTTCATATTTCAGATTTGACAATTTTTCAACTATTCTCCTCTTTTCCCTTTTTAAAAATTTTGCCTTTTTCCCTTTTTCCCCTGGTTTCAAGATACTTCCTCCTTTTCTCATTTTTTAAATTAAAAACAAAAGTATAACACTTAGATGGAAAATTAATTTTTTTAGTGGAAGATTGGTCATTTTATTTAAAAAATTGAAGATTGAAGTTTGCACGTATAAAATTGTTTCTTTTTTCTTGAATTCCATTGTTTTTCATTTGGAATGCAAATATTTTTTAGTTGAAATATTACATTTTTCTTTAAATATTCATGTTTTAGGTTGAAATTTCAACTACATTTGGAAAACTGTTTTTTTTGTTATAAATAATTTACTGTTTTGTAGAGAACTGGTCTTGTTAGCTGGAAAATTTAACGACTCACTAGAAAATTCAACAATTTTATAATAAAATGATCTTTTTTCTTAAAATTTAACTGTTCCATTTTTTGTAAGAAACTTATCTTTATTCGTTTAAATATTGATGTATTTTGTTAAAAATTATTTATTTTTGCAAAAAATAAATTTATTTTTTATATTTACTTTTTTGTTAGAAATTACTGCGTTTTGTTAAAAGTTCTTTCAGAAAATTCATTTTTTCTAAGAGTCTAACTACCTGTTAGAAAGTTGCATTACTTTGTTAAAACTTAATAATAAATTTATTGCTTATGAGTATTTAAGTTTTCATTTTAAAATGTTTTGTTTTTAGGTTCAAAATTTAACTATAGTGTTGAAACGTTTGTTCTTGTTTTGTTAGAAAATAATTTTTTGAAATCAAAATTTAACAATTTGGTTGCAAGTTCAATTGTTTGATTGCAAATGAACTTTTTATTAAACATCCAACTGTTTCGTAGACAACTCGTCTTGTTGGCTAGAAAATTCAACAATTTAGTTGAAAATTTCACTATTTGGTGACAAATTTAACTGTTTTGTAAAAAATTAATTTTGTTATTAAAAATAATTTTTGGCAATCGAAATTTAATTGTTGTCTCTTTGGTTAAAAATTGACCTTTCTTGATTTAAAAACGCAACTATTTGGTTAAAAATTTGTGTAATTTATTGAAAATTTGTCCCTTTTAGAAGAAAATTATTTCCTTGGTTGAAATTGAAACTATTTGATTGAAAAAATGATAAATTTAAAAAAAAATTAATCTCTCCTGATAGAAAATCCATCTTTTTGGTTAAAAACTCGATTATTTGGTTCAAAAATGATGTATTCTTTTGATAATTGTTATTTTTTGTAGAAAATTAATTTTCTTGGTTGAAAATTTAACGCCGGTGAAATTTTTTTTATACAAATTTTTCTCTCTTCTGAGATCTTATTTTAAAAAGAGGGGTATGTTATTCATAATTTGAGAAAATAAATTTACCCAATAAGAAAATACAACTTTTTTTATGTTAAAATATAACTTTTTTCGGTAGAAAAGTCTACTATTATTTCCTTGTTCGAAATTCATCTTATGTGGTTAAAAATACTACTATTTGATTTAAATATTAATTTTTTTGTTCAAAAATAAACTATTTTAATGAAAATCTTTTTATTTTTGGTGTATGAATAATTTTTATAGCTGAGAATGTTTGAACTATTCCGTTTTTGGTTGAAAACTTTTTTTTTAGTTAAAAATTCTACTATTTGGTTAAAAATTCATGTATATAATTGAAAATTCGTCTCTTTTGTAGTAAATTAATATTATTGGTTAAAAAAATCACCTTTTTTGTTTGAAGGTAAACTTTTTTGTTGAAAATACATATTTTGGGGTAACAAATTCAACGGATTTGCAGTAAATTCTTTTTTTTTTACTTTAAAATTCAACAGTTTTGGTAGAAAATAATACTATTTGCTGATATTTAAATATTCCTTTTTTAAGATTTACTTTTCGGTTAAAAATTTAACTATTTCGTAGAAAATTTGTCTCTTTGGAAGTAAATTAATGTTTTTGGTTGAAAAATCACCTTTGTTGTTGCATGCTGAACTTTTTTGTTGAAAATTAATATTTTTTGGTTCAAATTTGAACTACTTGGTTGAACGTTGAATTAATTTGTTAAATCTCAATTTTTTTTCAAATCCGCCTGGTCGGTTGAAAATTGAACTATTATGTTGAACTTTTTTGAATTAAATTTTATCTGCTAATGCAACTTTTTCATTTTTGCATGCAATTTTATCTTTTTTTATAAAAAGTCTTCTTTCTTAGATGTAAATGAACTTGCTTTTTGAAAATTATACAAATCTTCTAAAAAATATGTCTTTTTCAAATATTTTGATAAAAAGTAATCTTTTTTTTTTGTCAACAATTAACTGATTGGTCAAAAGTTATAGTATTTTGTTAAAAATTTATATTCGAAGAAACATTTTTTGGTTGAAAATTAATTTTTTTTATTGTAAATTTAACCATTACATTTCTGGTTGAAAAATGATCTTTTTAGTTAAAAATGGAATTATTTGGTTAAAAATTCATCTTTTTCGTTAAAAATTCAACTATTTGTATTCATTTATTGTTTAGGTGTTACGGTGTTGAAAATTAATTTTTTTTCGTTTAAAGATTCATAATTTTAGTTGAAAATATCTTTTCAATTAAAAATTTAATTATATTTTTGAAAATGTTTATTTTTTATAGAAATTAAGTTTTTAATTTTTAATTTAAATCTTTCTCGGTTAAACTATCGTGAATTACATTTTTCGTAGAAAATTCATCTTTTTTTTGTAGAAATTCGACTATAAAGAAAAATAAACATGTTTGTTATTTATTTGTTTTTTGTTGTTTTTTATTAATTTTTTTGATTGAGGATTCAACTACTTGTTAAAAATTTTAAACAAAATATTGGTTTAATAGCACTGGTAGAAAATTCAGTTGGTTTGTTGGGAATTAATTTTCTAAACTTAAAATTTAACTATTCTACTTTCGGTTGAAAATTTCCCATTTTTAGTTTAAAATTCATGTTTCTTAAATAAAAATTAACATTCAAAAAAAACTAATGTAAAATACGTATGTTTCTTTATCTTGAAGCTAAAAATACCTTCACTAAGAATAATAAAATAAAAAGGGGATTGTCCGAAAAATACAACAAGGCTAAGTCATTATTCTACCTGAAAAAACAAAGTTTGTTATTTCACAAAATTTCTCGTAAATTCGTCTTAGCTTGAGTTTGATAAAAAAAGTATAAGTCAGTTAAAGGAAATTTTTATGAAATTTTCCTGTCGACTCGCATTTATTTAGGTGAATTTTGAAAGAATTAAAGAAAATTTTCTTCGAAATTTTTACTTGAGAAAAATTTGAAATAATTTAATTTTCATTTCGGCAGCTTATATTTTAACCTACAAGCTTTCAAATTTCCCGAAAAAGAAACTTGAAACATTTTAAAATTTTCAAAATAGCGTACATTTTTGAAAAAAACTGAAAAGTCAATCTTCTTAAAAAGGCCACATTTGATATTGTTCTTCGTTTTCTAGATTCATAGTAATATGAGGAAGATATTATGTGATTTCCTTTTTTACAAAATATTTTTTTATACAGAAAAGCGTATTTTTGGAATACGTCAATTTTGGTAGAAAACTAATCGCCCGGACAGAAAATGTTATTACGTGGCTAAAAGTTGAATTACTCTGTTAAAAATTAATTTTATTAGTTAAACTTTCAATGTGAGATTTCAAATTTTAAATATTTTGTTGGGTTTAAAATCCAATTCAATTTTTGGTTGGAAACTGCTTGATTGAAAACTAACTTTTTTGTTGAAAATTGATATTTTTGAGTGAAAAATTCTTCTGTAACAATGTAACCTTTCCATTTTCGGTTAATAACTGATATTTTTAATTGAAAATTAAGCAACTCTAGTTAACAATTCATTAATTTTGTTCAAAATTCGACTTTTTTGTTTGAAATTTAAGTTGCTTGGTTAAAAATTCATTGAATATTTAGTTTTTTTCTTTTTTGGTTACGAATCAAGTTTTTTAAGTAACAATGTAACTATTTCACTTTTGGTTGAAAATTAATATTATTTTAAGAATTTATTTTTTCTATTTGAAAATTGATATAATTTCTTAAAAAAAATTTAGCAAAAAATTAAACTATTTGCTTGAAAATGTACTTTTTTGTTGAAATCACATACTTTTTAATGAAAAACGTACCCCGTGGGCACAAGCGTTAAAGAACATCTTAAGAACGGCTTACAAATGTCCTAAGTCAGTCCATATGACGTTCCAAAAAAATACAATGTTCCAGAGACGTTTAAAAGATGTATTTCGAACATACAACGTTGCATGTTATGACGAGAATGTGTTAGTTAGATCCGAAGGAGCTTTAACAAAAGAGAATTCACAATCATAAAATTACTGTTCGATGCTTTTTAATTCACCTCGTTGATTGAAAATAGAACTATTCCGCTTTGATAATATTAATCTTCCGTGTTGAAAAAACATCCTTTGGGTGTGAATAATTTGTTGAATATTATTATTGTTTAGGATTAAAAATTTTCGTTGAAAATTCATTTCTTTTCTTAAAAATGTAACTATTTTGTTGAAAGTTCGTTTTGTTTTTGGTGAGAATTAATTGTATCAAATAACAGTGTATTTAGTACATTTTTGTTTGAAAATTGACATTTTTTGACAAATGATCACTTCTAGTTCAAAATTTCACGTATCCTTTTTTTAAATCGAACTTTTTTTGTCGAAAATTGAACTTCTTGGTCATATTTGCCACTGATTGGTTATAAGTTAACCTGTTTTGGCTCAGAATTCAACAATTTGGTAAAAAATTAAAGTATTCGGTTGAAAGTTAACGTTTCTGTTTAAAAATTATATTTTCATTTTGCCAAAATAACCGTTTTGTAGATAATTTGTGTTTTTGCCTCTAAAACTCAACCATTTTCTTGAAAATTTATGCGTTTTGTTGAAAATTCATGTTTTTTGGTTGAAAATATAACTAGTTGGTTATAAATTCAACTGTATTTGGTCAAAATTTAATGGCTTGGTTGAAAGTTCAACCAGTTTGTTAAAATTAATATTTTTTCAAGATTCACCTATTTTGGTTAAAATTTTACTAATTCAGTTTTAAAATTGATATCTTTCTATAAAAAAAAACGATTTTTTTATCAAATAAAATATTTTGGTAAAAAATTAATCTGTTTTGGTTAAAAAGTGTTGTTTTGGTTTAAAAATATATCTCTTATGGTAAAAACAAATCTGTAGAGGGTTCAGCAATCTTGGTGAAAATATGTCTTTTCTATTTAAAAATGTATAGCAACTACTTTGTTGTAAGTTGAACCTATTTGTCAAAAATCGGTTTTTAGCTAATTCGTTTTTTTCATAGAGAATTCAAATATATAGGTCGAAAATTCAACTATTTGGTTAAAACTTAATATGTTTGTATGAAAAATTAACTATTTCGTTGAAAACTTTTGGTTCTTTTTCATTTAAAAATCCAACTAATTATAGAAAAAATATCTTTCTTGGTTCAACATCCGGTTTTCCCGTTTTAAAATTGATCTCTTTTTGTAAAAAACATCTCTTTTTTTATTAATTAAAATATTACGGTAGAAAATTAATCTGTTTTGGTTGACATTTCAGCTATTTTAGTGAAAATTTCTCTTTTTTGGTCGAATTTAATTGTGCTAGATTTTCAATTAAAATTTTGCTGGTAAAAATACGGTTAAAAAATCATGTATTTGTTAAAAATTTATTTAATATTTACAAATTAAACTATTTTAGTAGAAAGTTTAACTATCTGGTTAAAAAAACATTTTTGTTGAAAATTTATATTTTCGGTTTGAAAACTCAAATGTTTGGTTGAAAAGTGTTGTTTTTGGTTTAAAAATTTATCTTTCATGGTAAAAAAAGATCTGCGAAGTTGAAAATTCAGTCAATTAAATCCGACATCTTTCAAATAAACAGTAAAGATGTCACGTAACATTCATAATTTTACTTCAAAATTCATTTCTTTGGTTGAAAATTTAATTATTTTGTTTAAATTAATTTTTTATGAGGTAAAAACTGAAACTACTTGTTTGAAAATTAACTTTTTTTATTGGAAATTAAACTCTTGTTTAAAATTATTCTTTTTTGTTTGAAAATTTATTTACTTGGTTGAATCTTGAACCATTTAAAAAAAAGACTCTTTTACTGCTAGGTTCACCATATACTATTTTATAAATTATCGTTCTAGTTACTAAAATTTTTCAATTATAAAATTAGGAGAGTGAAAAAATTAACTTTCAGGTAACTTGAAGTTACTTTATCAAGTAACTGTAACTATTTACAGTAGATCTAAACTAGTTACCTTTTATCGCAAAGTAACATAACTGTAACTACTTACTCTAAAAAAGTAACTTTTTAAAACTGATTCTGATGAAATTTTGGGCTACGTTACTTTGGTCACGTAGTTTATCGGCGAACCCTAATCGCGAATTGTTTAATCGAAATTTTTATGTTTTTATGCTGGGAGAGAATGGGATTTTGTTTCTGAAATTCGACTCTGCATTCTGTACGAGCAATGAGTCGTCGTCCCTAGATATCATAACCACAACGCGAAAATAATATTTCGATAAGGTCATTCCAGGGACTCGAGGCCAATGACTGCCCGGACGACAATCTTGCCTGGAATCCGTCTAATCGGCCTACGACTCCCTGCATGTGGGACGACTTAGCGGATGTGAAATTAATTCGTATACCAAAATATCGTCTTATCTTTAATTGTACCACGTGGTATCAGCTCTGTTTACTCATGATAACAGCTGTGTTTTGGCGGGAGCCGTTTCGATAAAGGTAGTACTGGTCAATTCAAATGAGCCCATTTAGATAATTCCCCAAACATTCTCAAAACAATTGTAGGACCAGTCAGGGTGGCTTCAAGTTCTCAGGCAGTCATTATCTTATCAAGATTGGGCTAGGCAGTTCAAGTAGCATTCTTACTGTTTCCCAAACTCGAGTCACGTATTCCGAGTCATAAAAAGAATTTTATTACAAACGAGTCTACGAACCTTCAAATATTTTCTATCAAGTCAGTACAATTCTTTTCTTTCATTATTTTTTATAACAAATCTTTCTTTGTAATTCATTTTTTTAGAAGGATTTAGGAATAATTTATTAAATTTATTGCAATGTCCTCCTGTTCGTCGTCATTTTGGGTCCACTTTCGAAAAGCGAATCCCTCTGATTAATTTTAAACTTTGTAGCCCTATGTATTTGGACGCACTGATTACGGATATGACAGTAAAATACCAGAAAATTTTATTTTTATGTTGAAAACCATAGAAAAACTATAAAAGTAATGGTTTTTCGAATTCATCTCAGTAAATACAAAAGTTTCAGAAAAAGATGTAGACAAAAGATGTAGATTTAATCAAAATATACATTTCTTATGGTATAAAATTTTCCTATCGGATTGATAGTTTCTGAGAAAATCGTTTTTGAAGTGTATCAAGTGTAACAGGCTTGATCACATATATAATTGTGATCACCCTACCCCTTTCCAACGACTCACTTACGAAGCTTCAAAAACGTTGATCTCTATTTTTTTTACCGACATAAATTTAAAAAACCATGATTTGTATAAGTTTTCCATGGGTTTCACCATGAAAATCAAAATTTTAGATATTTTCACTATGATTTTCGTAATCAGCGCGTCGAAATACATAGATATACAGAGCTTCAAAGGAATCGGAAGTATGCGCTTTTCGGAGGTTTATCCGTAATTATTCACAAGGAGGGGGGAAGTTAGGGGAAATGGGGCGGGGGTAAATTGTTTGAAATTATGGGTGGAGAAGTAAATATAACTTAGGAGAATTGAGTGGAGGGGAAGGTGGATAAGTTGGGGGAAATGAAAGGAAAGAAGGGAAAGAAGATGAGGACAGCGGCAGTATTAGAAGTAGCGTAAATCAGGAGGATTTGGGGAAAATCAGGAGAAATGAAGAGGTGAGTATTTTAAATAAGGAGAACTAAGCGAAAGAGGACTAGATAAAGTGCAAAGAAGTCAGGGGAAATAGGGGTTGGAGAGGCGAAATTAGGGAAAATTAGGGAGGGAAAATAGATGAAGTACGTGTAAGAGAAAAGAGGTATGGGGCTTAAAGTATTTGAAATTAGAGTTGAGGAAAAAGGGTTAATTATTGGAAATAAGTGGTGGGGGAAAAAATGTGGGGAAATGAGTAAAGAAAAAGGTTGGAAAGTTTGAGGGAAATGAAAGAAGGGAAGGAGGAGAGTAGGAGATCAAGGAAAGTAAAGAAAAGGACATTATTAGAAGCAGGGAAAATTATGTTATTTCAGGTAAATTAGCTTAAATAAGGAGGCCAGTATAGAAGATAAGCGGAACTAAGTTACGGAGTACAAGAGAAAGTGAGAAGAAATGAAGGGATGAGGACTAGGAGAAATTTACGGAAGTGAGGGGAAATGAAGCCAGAGGAGGACTAAGGAGTGGAGGTGAGGAGGTGAGGGGAAGTAGATGAAATGCGTGTGAGTGAGCAGAAGCAAGACAGAGGAAGTATTTGAAAGTAAAGGAGGTGCAGTAGGTGATTTAGTGAAATGAGGGGGTGGCACTATTATAAGTATATGAGTGGAAATAAGCGAGATTTAGGGGAAATTAGAGAAAAAAACAAGAGAGTAGGAGAAATTAAGAGAAATATTGAGAAGAAAAAGTAGGGTAAATGAGAAATGTATGTCATGGGGAAGAGATGAAAAATGTGAAAAAATATATAGGGAAAGTAAGGAGATATTATAAGTGGAAATAATCTATATTTAGGGGAAATTAGATCAAATAAGTAGGTGAGTAGGAAAAATGAAGGTCGATAAAGGCAGGCACAATTAGAGTACATGAAAGGAGGATGAATAGGGGAAGTCAGGAGAAATGAAAGGATGAGTAATAGGAGAATCGAGGGAAATGAGGGATGGGGTAAGGAAGTAAGGAGAAATTAGGTGGGGAAGTAGAAAGAAAGTTGGAAAGGGGGGAGCTGGCGAGAGGAAGGTTGACACGACTTAATAAACGTCTAAAGATTTTTTTATTTAAAAATACTAATTCCAGCCTAAACGAACATAACTTAATTACTTTAAGAAATTGAAATGCTTAAATGTGAAATGAATTAATATGAGCCATTCAGAAGATTAAACTATTTTTGGTTAAAAGTTAGTTTTTTTAGTTGAAAAGTCTACTATTTTATTTTTGGTTGGAAATTCATCTAGTTTGTTTTAAATTTGTATCACTGTGAGGAAAAAAATTACCTTTTTTGTTTCAAAATTCAATTATATGTTAATTTTTAAAAATTTAAAAATTAATTTCTTTAAGTAGAAATTTTACATTTTTTGTTTCAAATATCAATAATTACAGTTTTTCTAGTAATTTCATCTGTCTAGGTTGAAAATTCAACCTTTTCGTTTAAAATTCAATTATTTTAAAAAATTTTAATTATATTGTTGGAAATTTAACTTTTTGTTTGCAAATTTAAATATTTTTCTGATTTTTTTTAATATCAAATATACGTTTTATCGTTAATGGTATGGGAAAATAAAATATCAATCAGAGCAAAATCAGAGAAAAGCCACAGAATATTTAAAATAAAGTTTTTTAGCCACACTGTTTAAACTATAAATTTTAAAACTAGTAAATGTGAACAATTACTGGTTTAAGGTATTGTGGGCACGAAGAAACAGGTCTTGGCAAAAATATCTAATTATACTTTTAAAATACGGAATATTATTGCTGATAGTCTCGTTTAAAGGAGAACTGATTATCAGGGTGTCTACCTGACCGATAAAATGACAAAGATGGTAATGCCTCGGAATTTTGTTCACCGGAAAAATCGGGAAATGAATGTATAATATACACAAAGTTTTATATATTTTTTAAATTCAATTGAAGGAATACCTAAATATGTAATTTATATATAATGTATAGAAAAACTTCGGAGCTAAAGATACAATCCCAAAATGAATGGCGATATCTAGGTTAGAGTTATTTAAAATGGATTAGAGAATGAGAAAAACCTTAACCTGATCAGGTTATTGCTTTTTTGGCACCTTCGCAGAATACTTTCATTCTCCTACTAGTCCTACACCCGCTTCTTCCCCTACCCTTAATTTCATCTTCTTCCTCCCTTTGCAAACTTCTTCCCTCTCTATTTCCCCTTCTCGTATGTTTCCTTTCCTCCCCTACTTCCCCCTCTCCGCACTTTCCGAGATAAAACTTCCCAGTCCCTAATTTCCCATCCCTACTCACTCTAATTTATATTCATTTCTTCTACTTCCCGTCACTTACACTCCGTTTTTCACTTTCCCTATATTCTCTTCCTTCATTTATAATCATGTTCCATACTTTTCTTCACTTACACTTACTTCTCTAAATTCCCTTCCCTAAATTTCCCTTGCCTCATTACCCCTTCCTTCTTCTGGTTCCTATTTACTTCTTTTTAACTTGTTTCGTGCTTTCTCTTTCTTAATTTTTGTTGTGTACTTAGCCCTCACTTTCTCCTGCTTCTCCTTTCCTAAATTTTCCTTGTCTCCCTTAGCTTTTTCTGCTTTCCCAACCCTTGCTTATCTTACTTTTCTTTCACTAATTTCCCATGATTTCCTCTACTTCCAGTCCACTTATTTTTTTCCATGTTTCCTACTTTCGTTATTTTCCCTATGTACTCAGACTTTATGTCTTCCTGCATCTCCTTTCCTAAATTTCCCTTATCAATCATCACTTCTCTTACTTTCCCTCCCGTTAATTTTCCTACTTTTCTTTCATTTATTTTTCATCATTTCGTCTACTTCCCCTCACTTTGCATTCTTCCTTACCCCTCACCGTCTCTAATTTCCCTTACTTCATCTCCTTTAATTTTATCTCACTTTTCCTACTTCCTTGCTCCTCATTTCTAATAATTTTCCCTACTTTTCTTCACTCTCACCTACTCCTCTAACTTCCCCTTTCCGTATTACCCCTTTATTCCCCTGATTACAATCCATTTTTTTTTGTCATGTTTCTACTTTTCCTTTCCTCATTTTTTCTATTTACTCACCCATCATTTTCTCCTGCTTCACCTTTCATAAATTTTCCATCACTTCTCCTACTCTCCGTCTCCTCACTTGTCCTATTCTTCTTTCACTCATTTTCAGTCACTTCCTCTGCTTTCCTTCTCTTCGCCTGCTTTCTTAACCCTCACCGTCTCTTATTTTTCTTACTTCTCCTTTCTTAATGTCATCTCACTTACTCTTCTTTCTCTTTTCTCATTTCTAATCATTTCCCCTACTCTTCTTACTTATATTAACTTCTCCTACCAACCCCCCTCCCCCCTCTCTCTATTTCTGCACTACTAATATCTCCTCATTTATACTAACTTCCCACACTGTCCCACCTCTTATTTACTCTCAATTTCGTACTTCCCGTACCGATAAAACCTTTAAAAAATTCTAAAAAATTCTTAAAATCGATGTCGTGAATTCGAATTTGACATAATTTTATTTAGATCGGGATGCAAATTGATTTTGGACCACCGTGTAGTGCATGAAGTGAGGTAGGTTAGTGATTCGACGGGTCTTATCTGAATGCATGGTTCGTGCAGTTGGACTACAAAACAACACGCTAGTCGGGACAGCGAAACGGAGTCACTTGGGCCAAAGCTGTCGAAACTCCGTGAGTCTTTTCCTTTTCGACGTGACTTCAGTTTTCTGAGCGACTTTCTGTGCAACCGAGAATCAGAGGATAGGAAATTGTAAAAAAAAAACGTTTCGTGAAAGTGTATCTAATAAGTGATCGTTTTCCTCCACTAATAGGGTACATCTTCGGATCGATCAACTGCCGTTCATAGTAAGTTCCAAATAAAAACTAAAAAATAAATGAAATCTTTTCCAATTTTATCTTGGCTGTATGCATTGATAAACATAATTTTAGCTTCTTTTCATATTATACGAAAATCAATTTTCCACTTGGATTTCAGAATTGTTTTGCTTATTGAAGCGTACATTGATTTTGAGAGTGCAATGACACGAAGATTAATTATAATCTTGCTTTTTATTTTTACAATACGTATAATTTTCTTTTCTTTTCTGGATTATCAGTAACACATATTTAATTTTTATTTTAATATTTGTCATTGAGAGATTCTTAAATTTTTTTAGAGACAGTAGAGCACTGATAAGGTCTTTTTACGCCGAAAATATGCGCTTTATTTGCTTGCACATGTTGCAAGAAATTTCGTTCGTCGTCGTGTGATTAAATCATATCAGCACTAAGACTGAGAGGAAGTGCACCAAAATTTGTTGACTCACTGATATGGTCCCTTTTTTGCGCTGCTATCAAATGCACACAGGAATTTTTTAAATCAATTTTTTGTAGTCAGCTGATTCCATTTTTCTCAAACTGTTAAGATTAAAATAAAAAATTGATAATAATATAATCAAAATATAATTTGGATCCGCATAAAATTAAAAGCCTGAAATAGCGAATTTGGTTCCACAGAATCTATATTTCTTTTTGCACAATGTGAAAATAATTTCAAATATAAGTTCCCAGAACATTTATTGTCATAGCAGAAAAAACCTGAATAAATATGAGTGAAATCTCGCAACTAAAAATAATAACAGGAATAATTCAGTGAACTAATGCACTAATTAGAATATAATTTAGGTACAAATTTAATAAAGATAATTTACCCGATAAGAATCGATATTTACTTATGCTCATATAAATTTAATGAAGCGAATAATGAGGAGAAAAAATAATAAAATCTTTCTCGAAGGAAATTATCTTCCAAACACAGGGAATATTCCAGAAAAAAAAATAATCTTGATGAAAATATTTAAATTTATGCAGAAAAATATTTTAAAAAAATACTGTACGTATGAAAAGTATGCTCCACAAAATATTTATTATTTTATGAATTGAAAAATAATATAGGGGGAACCTCCCTATAGCGGATAATCATTAATTCAAAATACTAATATGCGTAAAATAATTAATT
Source organism: Belonocnema kinseyi (assembly GCF_010883055.1). Classification (NCBI taxonomy): domain Eukaryota; kingdom Metazoa; phylum Arthropoda; class Insecta; order Hymenoptera; family Cynipidae; genus Belonocnema; species Belonocnema kinseyi. Next base: position 57,586,203 of record NC_046662.1, on the reverse strand, counting down.
AAATTTATTTATTAGTTAATACACTATACGTGTTCATGAATTAAGATTAAAATTAATGATTTTTATATTATTTTTGTTATTAATTAACGATTATCCGCTGTAGGCTGCATTATACAATGTGGGGAAGTTTCTGCTCATACTAATTTTAAATTATGATACTATTTAGGCATGTTAGTTACTTGACTTTTTGTACATAATGCTCATTGTCACCCCATTGGGATCCCTGATAGGATCGCGGTAAAATATAATAAGTTACTTAAATAGAAAATTTTCTTTAACCAATTCAAATCCGATAATTTTGTACTGAAAAACTTTTTTTTTACAATGGAATTTTATTTTATTTTTTATTTTCTCTAAATGGAATTTATTTATTCCCAAAGACATTTTTCATACTCAGAACTAGACGATAAAACTTCAGGCTTTTTTGTTTTATTTTTTTTTTTGTTTTTAAATTAAATTATTTTCATGAAAAATTAACAATTTTATCAAAAATTAAAAAATTATATTTTTTAGTTTAAGATTCCACTACTAGGTTGAAAGTGTAACTACTACGTTAAAAGTTCGTTGTATTTGTTTATGATTCATCATTTTAGTTAAAAATGAGCATTTATACTTGAAAACTGAACTATTTCATGTTTGGTTAATAATTTTTTTTTTTTTTGAAAATTGACCTGCTTGTTTTATATTTGTACTAATTTGTTAAAAATTCATCTCTTTGATTATAAATTTAACTATTTCGTTAAAAAATCCTACTTTTTCGGTTAAATTGAACTGTTACTGATGTAAAATTGTAATATATTTTTTGGTTAACACATCAAATATTACATTTTTCGTTTGTAGTTTTTCGTTAAAAATTAATTTTGGTGTTGGAGATTCATCTCTTTGGTTGCAAATTTAACTAGTTTGTTGAAATTTACTGTTTCTAACTGAAAATTTAGCTATTGGATTGTTCGTTAAAAAATAATCGTTTTTAGTTAAAATTTCGACTATTTGGGAGAAAATTCATTTTTTATTTTTTTCTGTTTGAAAAATTGACTTTTTTGTTAGAAACTGAATCTTCTTGGTAAAAAATTCATCTTTTGAGTAGTAAATTGAACTATTATTAATTTCAAATTTAATTCAATATATTACCCTTAATAATTGAAAAATGTGAGGCCCTGCTTCTGTTGATTTTAAATTCTGAATTTTCTGTAATTCTTTGGAAATATTTGAGTATATTTTAAAAGATTTTAAGAAATTTATAATAGATTTGAATAATTTAAAGTGATTTAAAAAGATTTGTAGCATTTAAGGGCATTTTTCAAACTTCCAGATCATTTTAAAGATATTTACCAAGTTTCAAGTGATTTAAAAATAATTCAACGAATTTTGAAAAATTTTAGGATATTTTAAAGGATTCTAAGACATTTTCGAGAGATTTAAAATGTTCTAAATTCTAAAATTGAATCGATTTTGACAGATGCAAACTAATTTGCATATGGTTTTAAAAATTTTCCAAAAATTACGAAAGATTTGAAATGATTTTATGGGACATATAATGGATGGATTAAAAAATATATATTTACAAGAAATGAAGGATTTCGTAGTATTTCTTAGATTTTTAAATATTTCAAGGTATTTCCAAAGATTAAAAAAATTTTAATAGATTTCAATAATTTGAAAAGGTTTCAATGGATTATAAGTATTTAAGGGAACTTTTTTAAATTATAAGGAATTTTTAAAATCTTTCAACAGCTTTAAGGGATTTTAAATAGTTGCTAACGATTTGAAATAATTTAGAGTATTATTAAGGATTTCAAGAAAATGTAAATTGATTTAGTAATTCAATAGGATTTCAGATGATTTTAAATACTTAAGGATATTCTAAAGATTACAAGTTATTCTTAACCAATTTCTGTAATTTAATGAGATTTATAATATTTTATATTATTTCAAATGATTTCAAGTTATTTTCAAGAGTTTTAATTTTTTAGATATTTCCAAAGAATTTACAAAATTTTAAATATTTTAGTTTATTTAAAAATATTTTAAGGGATTTCAGAAGATTTCAAAAGAATTCAAAATATTTTAGGGTATTTTAAAATATTTTAACACATTTTCAACCGATTTCAGTAAGTCTATGGGAATTAAAAAGATTTGAAATATTTTAGGATTATTTAACAGATTTCAAGGAACTTTTATAAGCTTTACATAATTGCATGAGATTTGAAAAGATTGGAAGAAATTAAAATATTTTAGGGTATTTCAAAGATTCTAAAGCATTTTAAATTGATTTGAATAATTTAATGGGATTTCAAAGGCTTTGTAATACTTTAGTGTATTTTAAAAAACTTTCAGGAATTTTCACGAGCTTTTCAAAAAAGATTTTCAAAGAAATCTTCGTAAGTTATTTTTCAAGCGTGTTAAAAAGTTTTAAGGAATTTCAAACGGTTTCAAACGACTTAAAAATTATAGGCATTCCTAATATGTCCCAAGGAATTTTTATTAGATTCTAATAATCTTGAAGGGATTTTGAAGGATTTAAATTATTGTAGTATATTCAGGAAGATTCTAAGGCATTTGGAACTTATTTCAATTTTATAATTGGATTTCGAACAATTTAAAATTCTTGAGGGATTTTTAAAAGATCCCAAGGACGTTTGAATGGATTTAATTAATATTAAACGATTTTAAAGGTATTTAAATACTTTAGGGTATTAGAAAAGATTCAAAAGCATTTTTAATTGACTTTAGTTTTTTAATATGATTTGAAATATTTTATTGTATGTTCAAGTTACAAATGGGGCTTCATAATGATTTTACAAAAGCGTTTTCAAGTTTTAAGATCTTTTAAACGATTTACAATATTTTAGGGATTTTTAAAGATCCCAAGAAATTTTTAATCAAACGATTTAAAACATATATTAGTTAATTTTGAAAGAGGCTAAGGAATTTTTAATAGTTTTCAATAATTTTGAGGGATTATAGAGGTTTTAAAAGATTTTAGGGTATTTAGAAGGAATCCAAGGCATTTTCATTTGAGTCTGTAATTTAAAGTATTTTAAAAATATTTAAAGTATTCTAGGATATTTTAAAATACTTTTAAGATATGTTTAAGAGATTTATAAAGTTTTAACAGATTTCCAAGGATTCCAATTATTTTAAAAGGTTTTAAAAACTCTCAAGGTATTTTAATAAATTTTCCAGGAATTCAGGGAATACCAAATTTCATTAGAATTTCACGACATTTTAGAGTACTCTGATGGATTTGAAAGAAATTATTTACATGAAGTGAGGGATTTTATACAATTTCAAATATTTGAAGAGTCTTTAAAATATTTTTTGGAAATTATTTCAATTTATTTGGTGCTCACCCTGAATTATTATTAATTTATACTGAATTTTACATTCTAATCGGATAAACGTAAAAATTACACGGCCGCAAAAAAAGTTTGCGGAGTCAAAAAAGCGACGTACATAGTGTTGTACTATTCATTGAAATTATTCGAAATCCAAAATTTTGAGATTTTCTGTTCATAAGTTTTTTTATTCGACCTTGAATTTTTAGTCGAGATTTCATTTTTCTAAGTTAGCTACTTAGCATTTGTAAAAGTTAATAAAATAAAAATTATAATGTTTCAACATGACTAACATTTTTCTCGTAAACGGCTAAATGGATATTAATAACTGTGACGTCAACATTTTTATTTATAAATTTCTATGATAGAAATATGCTTTTATATTTACAAAAATAAATTTGCTACTTAAAATCTCATTTTTTTATGAATGCTTAAATGTAATTCTGATCATGAACATTGTTATTTGGTTGTTGTTAAATTGTACAACAAAAAAAGAAAATTTCGACCTAAACTTGATCAAATCTTTTATAAATGTCTATGACAAGAATTACATTGTATTTCTTTCCAAAAGTAACGTAAAACAACATGGAATGAAAAATTATTTATGAGTGGCATAAAGCTCAATTGTTTATAAACAAATTCATTTTTGTAAATTCAATAACATATTTCTATAAGAGAGATTCATAAATAAAAGTGTTGATGTCACAGTTGTTAATATCCACCTAGCTGTTTACGAGAAAAATTTTAGTAATGTTTAAACATTATAATTTTGTTGTTGTTAACTTCTACAAGAAAAATTTTTTCACAACCTAAATTTCAGAGAATATCTTTCAACATGAATGAAGCTATAAACCGATCAACTCAACAGCTTGAAAAAATAACACCAAATGCTAAGTAGCCAACTCAAAAAAAATTCAACCTGAACCAAAAATCGAGGGTAGAATAAAGAAAATCCGGCAAGCAGAAAATTTCAAAATGTTGGATCCCAACTAATCTGGACGAACATCACAATATTATGTTAGTCGTTTTTTGGCTCCGCAAAATTTCTTTTGTGCTGTGTTATTCAATTCGTTTAAATCTTGGTCATCATTAAGATAAACGAAGCTAAAATTTGTCCCTGAAAAAAGAAAAAACTCTCCGGATCTATTCATGATGACGATGGTGAAGTAAATTTTTACATGACACAAATGTTGAAAAAAAAAAAATTGTTTGGAGACCACATAAATCGCTTACTTCAATTAATAAGTCTCCCCCTGCATTATAAAAAACGCATTCACTCGTGCATAAAACTCTTGAGATTTTGGTCGATATTTGCGTATCCGTCATGTTGGCTCGTTGGAAGCTGGAACTATGTATAGTGAGATTCTCTCTTGGGTAAATATAGAGGGTTCCTACTTGAATTTGTGCGCCTCTTATACACGAAGCGCAGCCATAGACTATAGACGCACGTAGGTACGTGTACACTGTCGAGTTATCAGAGTGCGTGTGTAAGTGCAAAGGGATTGGACGTTGTGCCCTGGTGATCGTAGAACAGAGGGCGCTTTGTTTCAGGAGTGCCTCGAGCACATAATCACTGCACCGGAGCGTTCTTCCATGTACCGCGTGCCACACATCCGTTCATGCGCTGTGACTCGTGCTTCGATCGCGTATCGATGGCTCGCGACACTCGCCAGCCCTTAGCCGATCTTGCCCCTGCCTCGCAGCGACCTGTTCGAATGCTTGCCTGGAGGCTATCTTTACTCATTTTACAGGGTGAAACTAATCGGAATTATCCTCCATTCTCTTCCACCTCCCATGTTAGCACATTCCACTTTTTTAGATAAGGGTGCGAAAGAAAAAAGTCTCTCCACAAATAATTTGCCTTCGATAAATTACGCTACGCGCATTCTAAAGGAACCGAATTAGAATTGAGCTTATTCCTAAAGAACGAATTTTTCTGCTTAGTTTAATTAATAACAGGATTTTTGCCTTAAAGCAAACATTTAATTGAACTCTGATGAACATAACTTAATGAAGATAATTAAAGTACAAAATATTACCGCAATTAGAATAGATATAATGACTTGATAAATATCATTTGCAGGTTATGTAGCAAACTTGTTAACATAAAGGCGTATGCACATGCATGAAACTTTTCGACTTAACACATTCTGTAAATCCCTAACTTACCAACCCCACTTTGCAATTTGTTTGTTTTTGAATGGGCCTTTACGTTGACATATTCAGGTGTTTCCAAATGAACCCATTTAGGTCTCCTCAGCTTTCTATTGCAGTTCAAGCTCTACAATATAACAATTTTTTTAACCCTAAACTTGAGTGAATCCTTAGTTTATTTGTGCACATATTTAAATCGCAAACGAATTCAGGAACCTGCGTCGATTTTTCACATATAATTCATCAATCATTTGAAAAATTACGCAGAACTCCACTTGCATGAAAAAATTCCACGTGGGCATACACGTGAAATTGGGATAGTAAATTTAAAAAATTCACGTAGAATTCCTCGTGAATTCCCACGTTAATTAAGGAAACTACCTGGATTTTTCAAGTGGAATTTCTGAATCCCGTGAAAAACTACGTAGGCCTCAACGTGTATTGAGGAATTCCACGGGGACTTATGGATGGGATTCTACGTGAACCTCAGGTGGCAAATTCAAACAATTTAAGTGGAATTCTTCGTGGATTTGCACGTGAATTACAAAAACTACGTGGGTTTTTCACGAAAAATTCCTTAATCCAGTGAAAAATACGCAAGACTCCAATTGGATTAAAGAATTCTACGTTGGTTTATGCATGGAATTACACGTGGAATTCGAGTCGTAAATTTAAACAATCCACATGAATTTTCACGTGTATCGAGGGAGCTACGTGAATTTTTCACGTAGAATTTCTTAATACCATGCAAAAGTACGTATGACTCCAATTGGATTAAAGAATGCTACGTTGATTTGTGCGTGGAATTGCGCGTGCAATTCGGTTCGTAAATTTAAAGAATCCACGGGAAATTCCTCGTGGATTTCCGCGTGAATCGATGGAACTACGTAGATTTTTCACGTAGAATTTCTTAATGTCATGCAAAGCGACGTAGGGCTCCAATTGATTTAAAAAATTCTACGTTGGCTTATGGTTGAAATTACACGTTGAATTTGCGTGATAAACTCAAACAATTTAGTTTAAATTCCTCGTAGATTTTCACGTTAATTAAGGAAACTACGTGCATTTTTCATGTGGAATTCCTTACTCCCATAAAAAACTACGAAGGACTCGACGTATATGAAGGAGTTTCGTCTAGGATTGTGCGTGTAATTTCACGTTAAATTTGGGTGATAAAGTTTTAAAATTTACCTGAAATTCGTTGTAGATTTCTACGTAAATAAAGGAAACTACGTGGATGTTCCACGTGTCATTCCTTAATCCCTTAGAAAACTACGTAGAACTTCGCCCGGATTGAGGAATACCACGTGAAATTCATGTGGTAAATTAAATCAATTTACGGGAAACTCGATTCAACTGAAAAGAATTAATTTTGTGCCGAAAGTTATCAAAATAATTTTCAACCTAAACGTTTATATAAAAAAAGGTACATTATCAATACAGAAAACTAATTTTCAATAAAACACATAAATTCTTGATCAAAAACATGAAGCTTGAACTAAAAAAAAATAATTTTTTACGAAGTATTTTCAAATGTAACCAAGAACTTGAATGTTTAATAAAAGACACAAATTTGGAACAATTCAAACGCTGTTGAATTTTCAGTTAAAAAAAAAACATTTATTTTCGATCCCGAAAAAACAAATGTTTTTCGAGAAAATAGTTAAAAAAATGTTATTAGAATAGTTTAACTTTCACGGAAATACTTACGTTAAAAAAAAATTCTCAACAAAAAATATCAAAATTGATATTTCAAGCAAAAAATATTTTTGTTTTTAAAACAATAACAGTTATATTTAGCCAAATATGACGAATTTTTAACACAATAGTTGAATTTCGAACGAAAAATGATTTTTTGCTAGAACAGATATTTTTTCAGCAAAAAAGGTAATTTTCAATAAAGAAAAATAAATTTTTATTTGAGGGACATGACTCTTCCATCCAAAAGGATGCATTTTCAATTAAAAAAGACCGATTTTTATCCCAAAACCACAAATGTTAAAGAAAAAAGTTGAATTCTCAAGCAAAAAAAGTGACTTGATCAAAATAGTTAAATTTTTAATATACAAAGATGAATTTTCGGCCAAATGAGGGATGTAGTTGAATTTTCAACCCAAAAAGACAAAGTTTCTAGAAGAAAAATTTAAATTTGAAAAAAGATTGTTTTTATCAAAGAAGAAGACTTTTGTACCAAAGAAGAATATCCAAAAGAAGAAATTTTATATATAAAAGTTCATTTTCAACCATATTGTGGAATTTTTAACCCTAATAGGGTTACTTTTTAACAAATTTTTGCATTAATATTAAGATATTAAAATTTTTAACCAAACAGATAAATTCGGGAAAAACATATAATATAAAACTTTTCAATCAAAATGAATATAATTCCATCTATCCTAGTGGCCTTGAAGAAAGGGATGGCCTAAAAATGTACCTAAAAATGTACTGCAATTAAAAATGAAGTGCCCCAGGCCATAACCTTCTTGATCTCTGATTTTAATTTTAAATATCTAATAAATAAGTAGAAATCTAACAATTAAAAATGGGCCTATAATTGTACTTGAAAATATACCGCCCCTCAAAATTCGCCACCACAGGCGATAATCTTTTTGGCCTCAGATATAAATGTTAAATATGCTTTAAAAAATAGCTACTAAAAATGAATTCGTCTTAATAAAAATACAAGTCCCATCTGTCCTAGTGGCTTAAAAAAATGTGGGCCTGAAAATGCACCGCCTCTAAAAATTTGGCGCCCCATATCACACCCTCTTTATCTTCTCATTTAAATTTTAATTATCTAATAAATATTTAAATTTCTAAGAAATAAAAAAGTGGGCCTAAAAATATAGCGAAAATCTTAACACCTCTAAAAATTAGCCGCTTAAGGCTGTGACCATTTTGGCCTCTGATATAAATTTTAAAATCGCACTGAAAAACATAGCCACTAAAAATGAAGTCCTCTCGCTGAAAATACAGCTCCCATCTGTCCTAGTTGGCGTAAAAAAGAAATATCCCCTAAAAATGAACATCTGTACGTAAATGTGCACGAGTGGGTAGACACGTGCAGGAAACGTTGAGCCAGTGAGGCTCGGCGAGTTGTTCGAAAATGAGAGTGAGCGAGAGGACAAATGAGAGGGAAAGGTTCGGCGTTTTCGGGTGACCATGGCCCTGCCCTCTCTCCCTCGAGGCATTTGTGTGCCACGGTGCACTTTCCTCTCTGCAACTCTTCATGTGCATGTGTTGGTAAACTCACTCTCTATAAGTATATATAGCTACAGAAATGGGGGCAGCAGTTGAGGGGGAAGGTTAGAGGAAATGGGTGGGTGTGCATTTGGGCGAGGAAGTTGGACAGAGAGGGGGTCAGTGGAACCAACCGTTTTATATTCGGCACTGCACGCCAAGTTAACCCAGGTCAGTGTGGTAAAAAAGCTACTCTCACCGGTTCGGTGCGAAACTGGTTCGAGAGGGATGAACTATCTTCCATTAATGTGTGTAAGAGAGTTAGTGTGAGAGAACGAGTGTGAAAGAGTGAGTGTGTGAGAGTGAGTGTACGATTGTGAGTGTGAGTGTGAGAGAGAAAGGTGAAGCGAGATGATGATGCCTTTACCCTGGCATTCGCCAAATGCACAACCGAACTCGTTGTCCAACCAAACTGGTTGCCAAACTTCGAATGAGTCGTGTAACGAGCAATGTCACGTGCGCAGTGCACGTGCATTCATCCTTTACGTGTGGACCTTTTACGTGGGAAATTATATTTAAAAATTCGATTTCGTTTCTCGAGAATTGGGGTGGACTTCTTTTTTAATTGGTATTTCAATCTGTTCGTGATTTTATTGTGATTATATCAAGTGCAGTACTTGACATATACCTGCAAGAGAAACATTATACTTTCAGGGTGGTCACTGAACCGGGAAACCGGGAAATGTCGGTGAATTTTGTTCATTCTTTGCTTCAGACTTTTTAGGAGAAAAATTATCCAGTTTTAATTTTAGTTGATATTTTATGAAATACTGGCAGACTGAAGAAGTTTGGAAGTTCTTAAAAATGGCACGAAAAGGATGCTTCTATTTTTATTAGGTTTAAAAATTTATTCGTTGTCCTTACTTTAATTTCTTGTAACTCTTGGTAAAATTTGAACGTTTAACCCCTCTAAGGTAGTTTTGAAGGTTGAATTTTAAGCTCTAAACACAATATCATGGGTGGTGACCCTGCGGATTTAAACTAAAAAATCATGAGTCAATAAAATGGCTTCCGTCAAGGAACAATTGAGTTACTACATTTTCTTTGTATTACAATTGAATAAGAAATGCAGCTGAGGCGAATGAAATTATTTGCTCAGCCTTTCGAGAAGGATCAACGTAAAACGTGTAAATAGTGGTTTCAGGAATTTTAGAATGTGAGACGGCATTTGATTGAATAATGATTTTTGAGGGTAATACTACATGGCCGCCACCTTATAATGTATTTTAATTTTAAGGTTTGCGCTTTGAAACTGCCTTAGGACGAGAAAAAATTCTTTTTTTTTTTTATTTTAAGGTTGTAATATATGGTAATACTATTTTATTTGTTGGAACAACCATTTTTCCAGTTGCTAGTACTAATAGACTAGTCGCTGCAACTAATGAAATTGTTGTTCCAACTAATAAAATAGCACAAGCAACTAATAACAGAGCAATACCATATTTTATTAACTAAATATTTGGCCCAACTAACTAAGTAGAATAAGTATTTCGGTGAGCTGAGAGGAGCTAGAAAAAGGTGGCTAGGTTCACCAAAATTCGGTGCGCGTAGCAGAAATATTTTCATTGGGCCTAAAGACTTTGCATTTTTAAATTTTATATCAGTAACTTTTCAATTGTTTAATTCAAAACGTTTATAATTTGAAAATCTACAATTTTGAATGTATATTTCAAGCTGTTCAGCGAATCTTTATTTAAATTCCGGAAGAATTTATAATTTAAAGAATTTTTTATAAATAAAAATATACAAAATAAAGTGCAAATCCTGATTAATAGTCAGTAAATTTAAAGTTTCAAGCCAGCAATATTTTAAAGCGAATTACTTTTCGGGATTTTTGAATTGAACCCTTTAAAATTCGGCAAATCTATTTCAAATAAAAAGCCTAGTTAATAGTTTCGCCATGTTTGGTTTGAAACCTTCAATTCTGTATACTTAAAAAAAAACATTAAAATAGTTCAATATCTTCAGATTGAAAAAATCAAAATTGTTTGGACCTTGATTTCAAAAATTCTTAATTCAAGAAATAATGGTTCATTATTATTTAATATTATTTATTTTAATTATAATAATATAATTACTTAATAACTTTCATTATTATCAATTCATAATTCAAAAGCGAATGTACTCAGATTACAATTTGTAACATTCAACAATTTCAGTACAAACTTTATTATTTTTTAACAATCCTTTTAAGTATCATCATGTGAAATTGTATAATATTGAATTCAATCTTTTAGAATGAAAAGTTTTATTTCTTAAAAGATCATATGGAATAACATAATTATTACCAGATTTTCAATCTCGACTTCGAAGAAATACCGAAAAAATAGTTAACGAAACAGAAATTTTCCACAAGATTGAAATTCTCGAAAAAGAAACTATGGAATTTACTATCGTAACCGGAATGTGAAATTTTCGGAATTTCGTCATTTCTAGAATTTCAAATCGAGTTTTATTGTAATTTTTCTGTTCAAATTCAGATCCTTTAAAATTATGAAATTTAAACGTTGAAACCTTTACATACTTAAACTGAATACTTAGGACTTATGCCAAATTTTAAGAGCCTCAAATATTAAAAAATACAGAATAAATAATTACCGAACTAGAAAATTAAAAATTTATAAAAATAGCAAATTGCCGAATTTTTAAATTCTTGAAAAAATATATAATAGTATAAATTAGGGATTAAGAAGTCTATATGATGATGGATTATTCTAACAAAAGAAAAAAAATGACAATTTTTTGTGAATTTCAGAGTTTGTCAGTTTACTATTTTGCGGAATTTGAAAATTGGGAAATTTACTATTTCCGAGAATTTAAAAAGTATAGTTTTAAGATTTTGGGTACAAACTTTTTCGGTATATTCACTTTTTTCGGGAATTGGAAATTTCGGGGTCGGAAATCATTTTTTCGATATTTTTCCACATTTCAGATTTGAAAAATGTTGGCCAAATTATGGCGCTCCAATTATATATTCACTACACTTAAATTGAATACCCTAATAATATTGATATTTGGAGAGTTCAACAATTTCAAATTAAAAGCTTTTGTAGTAGTATTTGAACTATTTTTAAAAAGATGTTAATACTTAAAAACAATTGTAAAATTTTTAATTGAGAGCCTAAATAGTTAACTTATTGAATGCAGAGGGTTCAGAATTAATAATTTTATAATACAAATTTTCAAGCGAAACAATTTCGATTTTAATTTGTCGAATTGTAATTTCCCTATACGTGTGTAATCATTCAATATTTTGAATATTTTAATTTTGAAGAAACTGTGTTTGACAATGTGTAATTTGGATTATTCTTGTTCCTTAAGACTTTGAATTAAACATTGATAAAGTTTGATAGTTTTTAGAGTTCTATTCTTGAATTAATTCCTAATTATGTAATTTAGAACATTTTTACTATAAAAATCGATTTTTCTAGTAATATATAAGAACAAATTATAACGAAGAGAAATAAGTTGGTTTATGCTTAGAGAGGGTTTCGTTTATTACAAATACTTTGTCTAGGCATAAAATGATCCATATGTACACCTGATCTAAAGGAAAAAGCCACAGTATAATTTAATTTGTTGTTGCGGATAAAAGACTAAGAGAGTTAGTCAAAGATACAAGGATCATGAGGGATTCTGAATGCAACACTGATTATTACCTTCTGATGTCCAAAATTAACTTAGGTCGAGGATGGAGAAAAAAGAGGACGGAGTAAACAAAATAACCGCTAATAAAAATTGAGAACCTACATAAACCGAATGTGCGAATAGATTTCCAAAAGAAGATAATTGAAAGCATAGATAAGGCAACCTGGATGCGTTTATAAACAACAAGAATATAGAGGGCGCATGGACAAAGTTCTGGGATATCATTGTTAGATGTGTGATCGAAGTGTGTGGTACTGCGGTTGTAGGAAGAATGTCTGGTGATGCGTGGTGGACCAATGAAATCCAGGCTGCCCAAAAAGCAAACAAAGAAGCATACAGGAGAACTTTGAACATCGCAGGTCTTAGCGATGAGGAAAAAAATAGACGTATAGATTATCACAGACATAAAAAGAGATACTCAAACGATTAATTAAGGAAAGTAAATATAAAATTAGAGCAGAAAAAGAGAAGAAAATACAAAACGACTTTGAAGGAAGCAAGGAGCTGCTTTATAAAAAAATGAAGGAAATAAAAGTACAGAATTTATCAACATGAAAAATAGTAATTGGGAAATGCTATATGATGCAGACGGGATATTAGATGCTTTCAGAGACTATTTTAGGGGACATTTCGGAGATGAAGCTAGAGGACACCACAACTACCTCCAAAGTACATCAGAATCAGTGTTCAATTAAGTTGCAACAAATTTGAGCCACACAGATTCATTATGAGTATCTAGGAGAAAACCATAATTTAGAGACTGTTTTTACTCATAAAGAGCAACGTGAAGTGTTTTCTACCATCTGCCAGTTACCTGTCAAGATGATTTTTTCGGGCGTTATTTGGGTGAAATAGATGTTGATAAGCAGGTAAGTTATAATAATAATAATAACCTAACTTTTAAATACCTCTCATTTACCAGTGAGTATTAGTGTCTTGGAATCAAAATTGTATTTAGCATGGTATAATTTCCAAATCTTAGGTTAGTCAAAACGTACATGACATTCAAACCACCAAAGCCGGGATGTAAACACTAAGTCGTGACCGTCTTCATCGAAATTGATATCTGGGCGTTCAAAAAAATTTCCTCTAGATTTTCCACATTCAACAAAATGAAGCTAGCAAGTGTTTAAAACGAAAATACCTAATTGTATTTTTAGACGCTCATGACTTTTTCTGTACATCCAGGCTTTAGTGCGAATTTCGACGGTCATAACTAACCTAATATTTTGAAATTGTATTAAAAAGTTATAATTTTATTTTAAGTGACTGGAACGCAGTGTTAAATGAAAGAAAGTAAAAAATTAGGTAAATATTATTTCAATTATTTTCCTTATTAGCAATTATTCAGTCTAATGTCGCAAAGCTAACAGTTGATTTGACAGGTGTTCAGGTGGCTGACAGCGCGGTTCAGCATTGTACATTTTTCGGCATGAGCCAAAATTCAGTCTCAAAACGATACATTACCCTAGATGCCCAGATGTGAAACTTCGTTCAGACGAATAAATTTGAGCCTGAAAATTCTCTGAAATGCTCATTGGCAAACCAATGAAATTTAAGCTTCAACAAATTTAACACCAGCGTTTTTCTGTGTAATTAAGAGCTTGAAAAACGGTAAGTCTGTGCCACGGTAGACTGTATTAACGCTGAAATTATTAAACACGGTGGTGCGTACATATCATATACTGTGCGAATCGATAAATTTATGTTTCGAGATGGGAGACATCCGAGACGATTGGAAAAAGCGATTATCGTACCAATATACAAAAGAAAAGATTTGGGAAGTCCAAAGTAGGTTTATGCCAGGAAGGTCATGTACGGATCAAATATTTAGCTTAAGTAAAATGACATAAAAAAGTTTGAGAGTAGGAAAAACGTAAGCTCTGAGAAGCCCTGAAAGCGTATGGAGTCAATAGATAGCTCCTTCAAGCTATAAAAACAATATATACGGGTAGCAAAGCGAGCGTAAGGGTAAATGGGAATTTAAGTGACTGTTTCGATATTATTCAGGGAGTTAGACAAGGATGCGTTGTGTCTTCATGTTCATTTATGTAATTCGTGGAAAAGTGTTTAAGAATGGCTCTTTTCGATGAAGAAGGTGTGGATCTCGAAACATTAAGGGTACGTGGGTTAGCGTTCGCAGATGATAAGGTTGTTATGGCAGAGTCAATCGAAGACTTCCAAAGAATGTTGAATAAATCTAATGCAAGCATGAAGAGCGAAGGCTTTAAAATTAATACAAATAAAACAAAAACTATGGTGTTCGAAGGAAAGAGTGAGAAAACACTGTGCTATATTTTATTAAATGATGAGAGAATTGAACAAGTTGATAAGTTCGTATACCTTGGTAGCTTATCTACTAGGGATGGGAAGGTAGATGAGGAATTACATATACGCATAAACGAAGGTAAGAAGTTTATTGGTAGAGCAGGGCTCCTTATCAGAAGTAAAAATATATCAAATAAAGCTAAAATGGTAATACATAATTATATATCTGTACCGACTGTACTATATGGTAGCGAAACATGGACTTATCAAGAAAAATATCAGAGTAAAATTAATGCAATTGACATGAGATTCTTGTGCATAATGTGCGGGAAAACTCTGATGGACAATTTGAGTAACGAGATAATTTTCACAGAATCTGGTGCAAAAGAGACGTTAGTAGACCCATTGGAAAGAAATCGATTAAGATGGTTCGGGCATGTTAAGAGAATGACAAATGAACGACTAACGAATCAAGTGTATCAAGGTAAAGTAAATGGCAGTACAACCAGAGGCAGACCGCGGAAAGAATGGTTAGAATGCGTGAATGAGACCCTAGTTAGAAGAGACATAAGAAGTTAAAGAAACACGAGAACTTTCATGAAAAAATGCATGGACGTGAAGAAGGCTAGAGAGGTATGCCAGGACAGAAAAGTATGGCGGCAAATAGTTAATAAAAAGATTGTCAGTAGAGTGAATGAAGCCTGAAACAAAAGATCTTGGATACTAATGGACCCAAGTGTGGAGCCTCACAACGAATTTGTGAGGATCTTCATTTGGAGCGATAAATAAATAACATGACAATTCTGGATCAATCCAAAAATATAATAGCCCTTCCTTACATTACTAAGGTCGCGCCAAAAACTATGGTTGGTAACAGGGTAAAATTTTTCAGATTTGACACTCATTCCCCTATTCCCATATTTCCCTTTTATTTAAAGAATTCTTTTTTTTCCTGTTTTTAAGAAACTTCCCTCTTTCTCGTGTTTCGCTTCAAATTAAACTGAATTAATAGAAGCCATTAAGAAAATTCAACTGTTTTTGTTTGAAAAGTCTACAATTATATTTTTGGTTATGAATTAGTTTCAAGATGAACTAATTTGTTAAACATTAATTTTTTAGATGGAAAATAAATCTATATGGTTAAAAATTGAACTATTCTATCTTTAGAAAATTAATTTTATTGATTAAAAAACCTTTTCTTTTATTTGCTAAAAAGTAAAAATGCAACTGTTTGGTTAAATATTAATCTCGTTTGGTTCAGAACTCCACTGTCTTATGGCAAATTTTACTTTTGTGGTTGAATTCAAATGGTTCTTATTTTACAAATTATATATTTTCTGGTAGAATTATAAACTATTGCATGTTTAGTTAAACACTCCTCTTTATTGGTAGAAAATTGAACTACCTGGCTCAAATTTGAACGACTTTGTTTATCATTTATTTTGTTTCTTTTGCAGATTATATAAGTAGAAACATTATATTTTCAGATTGAAAATTGAATTGTTTTGTAGAAAATTTAATCTCTTTGTTTTGAAAATGCAACAATTTGGTTAAAAATTAACTTTTATGTTGAAAATTTGTATTTTTTATTAACCATTTGACTATTTGGTTGAAAGTGAAACTATTTTTTATTAAAATGTAACTATTTGAATAAATTAAATATTATGTAGACAAATTATTTGATTGTTGAAAAATTATATTTTTTTATTGAAAATTCCACTGTTTTGTAAAAAAATCTTCTTTTTGGGTTAAAAATTCAAAAATCTGTTGAAAATTGATGTTATTTGATGAAATTTCATATTTTTGATAGAAAATTAGTCTTTTATCGCAGAAAAGTCATCTTCAACAATTTTCTTGAAATTGGATGTATTTTGTTGAAAATTTATATTTTTGGTGGAAGATTAATCCTCTCTTAAGAAACATTCATCTTTTCGGTTTAAAGTACAAATATTTGGTTACAAAATCATTTTATTGCATTAAAAATTCCACAACTTGGTTGAACTACTTTGCTTTTAAGATTGACCTTTTTGGTTGAAAATTTAACTTTTTTGACAATTTCTTTTTATTACTTATTTAAATTTTATTTGTTTGATGGTAAATCGAACGGTTTTTGGTTCCAGATCATTCCTTTTTGTTTAAAAATTCTACTTCTTAATGAAAAAATCATGTATTTTTATTAAAATTCGTTACCTGGGTTAGAAAATTAGTCTTGTTTGTTAAAAATTCATATTTTTGGTTGATGAAGTTGTCTTTTTGGTCGAAAATTTACCTATTTTGTTATAAATTCTTTCTCTTGAATGATAACTCTTTTTGGCTTGAGAATTCGAATTTTCTTGTTTGAAGTTTAATATTCTTGTTGGAAGATTCACGAATTTGGTTAAAAATGCATTTTTAGGTGAAAGATTAAACTTTTTTTTGAATTTAGCTTTTTCTTCATTTACTTAAACTGCTTGATAATTTCTCTTTTGTCAAAAATTCATTTCTTAACTGCCTTCTATAAGATTCGTCTTTTTGGGTTTTTGTGCTTTTTCCCTCTCGATCTTTTCTGTTGGAAGACACGACAATTTGGTTGAAAATCCGTCTTTTCACGTAGAAAATTCAGCTTTTTTTTAAATTCGTCCTTTTAAATGTAAAATTTATCTTTATGGTAGAAAAGTCATGTTTCGACTGTCTTCTAAAAAATTCGTCTTTTTGGTTTAAGAATTCGACTGTTTCAGTTTGATCTTTTTTGTTGGAAGAGTTTATTATTTGGTTGAAAATTCATCTTTTTAAATCGAAAGTTCAACAGTTAAATTTTTTTTTTTTTCGAATGAAAAATTGATCTTTAATGGTAGAGAAATCATCTTTTGACTATCTTCTAAAAATTCGTCTTTTTGGCTTGTGAATTCCATTGCTTTTGTTTGATCTTTTTTGTTGGAAGATTTGACCCTTTGGTTGAAAATCGAAATTTTTAGGTAGAAAATTCAACTATTTAAGAAAAGTTCTGCATTTTTAAGAAAAAAATTATCTTTTAAGATAGAAAAGTAATCTTTCGACTATCTTCTAAAGAATTCATCTTTTTGTCTTGAGAATCCAACTGTTTTAGTTTAATCTCTTTTGTTCGAAGATTCGGACATTTTGTTTAAAATTCATCTTTTTAGGTAGAAAATTAAAATTTTTAAAAATTCTTTCTTTTGAATGGAAGATTTATCTTTTATGGTAGAAAAGTCTACTTTCGACAGTCTTCTGAAAAATTGATCTTTTTGGCTTGAGAATTCGACTGTTTTTGTTTGAAGATACGACCATTTGGTTGAAAATCCATCTTTTTAGATAGAAAATTCAACTATTTAAAAAAATTTTTTCTTTTGAATCGAAAAATTATCTTTTAAGGTAGAAAAGTCATCTTTCGAATATCTTAAAAAAAATTTTTTGACTTAAAAATTCGGTTGTTTTTTATTGATTTTTTTCGAATAATCGACCATTTGCTTGAAAATCAATTTCTTCAGTGAGAAAATATCATCGTTTTTGAAAAATTCGTTCCTTTGAATTGAAAATTGATCTTTGTGGTAGAAAAGTCATGTTTCGACTGTCTTCTAAACAATTCATCTTTTTGGATTGAAAATTCGACTGTTCTATTTTGACCTTTCTTGTTCGAAGGTTCGACCATTTGGTTAAAAATCCGTCTTTTTAGGTAGAAAATTGAACTATTCAAAAGAAAATTAGTCATTTAAATGGAAAATGTATCGTTAATGGTAGAAAAGTCATCTTTGGTCTGTTTTTTAAAAAATTCGTCTTTTTAGCTTAAAAATTTGACTGTTTTTGTTTGATATTCTTTGTTTGAAGATACGACCATTTGGTTGAAAATCCATCTTTTTAAGTAGAGCATTCAACTTTTTTTTTATTCATCCTTTGAAACGGAAAATTGATCGTTTATGCTTGAAAAGTCATCTTTCGACTGTTTTCCAAACAATTCATCTTTTTGGTTTGAGAAGTCGACTGTTTCAGTTTTATCTTTTTTGTTCGAAGATTCAACCATTTGATTGAAAATCCGCCTACATAGGTAGAAAATTCAATTATTAAAAAAAAAATCTTCTGAAATGAATATTTATCTTTCATGGTAGAAAAGTCATCTTTCGTCTATCTTCTAAAAAATTCGTATTTTTGTATGAGATACTCGAATATTTTTGTTTGATCCTTGTTTTTCAACCATTTGTTTGAAAGTGCATATTGTTAGGTTGCAGATTCAAATTGTTTGTTAAAAATTCATTTAAAGTTGAACTACTTTATTGAAAACACGCCTTTTTGCTCAAAGAATGAACTTTCCTTATCGAGAATTCATATTTTTGTTTTAAAAAATCTTGTGAAAGGCGGCGATGGTGGGGGGAGGGGGGGGGGTATCTTATACAAAAATACCGTTGTTAACCAAGGGGTGGGGGTGAGCAGGTAAAAAATAGTCCAAAATAGTTCAAAATTTTTAAAAAAAGGACACAACTTAGTGCAAAAACTCTGTTAGGGCGACGGATTTAATCTACTCTAAAATATGTACTTAAAATGTAATTGGAAACATATGTACTTGCTTTTAAAATTTTTTGCAGACTCTAATTGAATGACACCTGCATGGTGCAATTGGTAGTAGGTGCAGCTCAATTTTCGGAAGTAAAGTGCAGTTTTTATATTACTCGTGGATAATTAGTGTTTTGAACAAAGGTAGAGACTAAGAAGGAAGGTAGGGAGAAAGGTTGGTGGAGGGAAAGTGAGAAAGGGTGAAAATGAGAGCTAGGGCGTCGGGGAATGGTTCCTTTTTGTGGGGTGGTTTGCCAGTTTCGCCAGTTATCCGGGTCTAAACAGCTGCCAAATTTCCCTCTCGCTCAAGAGAGCGAGAGTGACCCATCGAGAGTGAGTTTGTTCCACATTGCACACTCACACATTGAAACTGGGACGCGCGGGCCACACGTATTATCACTCACACTTCTCTCACTTCTGATGCACATGCACGTGCAACCGTCCCGTTCGCGCTCAGTCATGCGCGCTCCTTCGTACATGCGCATTTATGCATCTATATGCTTCCAAGGATCACAGGAATGAAATATAAAAAAAAGAGAAATGGGATAAATTTTTTTAAAAGAAGACGAAAGATTAAGAAGATTAATTTTTTTATTTATAAAAGAAGTAACAATAATTATTGCGAGCATGCGCATAAACGAATTTTTGAAAATTAAATTCATTTTCAATCAAGGGATATAAATGTTGTAATCCAAAAATGTAATAGCTGATATTTTAGCCCTAAAAAATTTTTGTTTGAAATTAAGCACAGTCGATATTTCTACTAAAAAGATGATAATTTTAAATTCGAAACAGTTGAATCGTACCAAAACGGATTAATTTTTAACAAAGATTTATTTCTTACCAATAAAGTCAAATTTTCAACCAACATAGGTGAATTTTCAATAAAAAAGAAGTATTTAAGAAGATAATTAAATTTTTAAATAACTAATTTCATTTGCAACCAAGATTTTTAAATTTCTACAAAGAAGAGGCATTTTCAACTAAATAGAGTTTTTTTAAACTAAAAAAGATTACTTTTCCAACAAAAATGTAATAAGTAAATTTCCTATTTAGATATTTATTTATAAATATTCTTATTTTATTATTACAGCATTAAGCCATTCCGGGCTAAGTATGTACGTCACTCAGTAATGAAGGGAGTAATTCAGAGGAGGGGGTATAGTTATTTATTTTTATCTGGAATTCCCGTGTTATTAAAAAACAATTTTTAATACAGTAGGTGAATTTACAATAAATGGAATTAAGTTTTAACTGAAATGATGAATCTTTAATAAATAAAATTAATGTTTTAAGCAAAAATCGAGCAGTTTCATTTTCAATCAAATAATTTCATTTGTATGCCTAAAAGCAACATTTTTAGACAAAAGTTAAATTTTTGCCCGAAAACTTGTATTTTCGAGAATAAATGTCATTTTATGTAAAGTGAAATGAATTTGCAATTCAATAGTGTGAATTTTCAACAAAACTATTGAATTTTCAATCAAGAACGATGACTCCAACCAAATATTTGATCTTTCAATAAAGTAATAAAACTTCAACAAAATAGCCTAATTTTTTACAAGATAGCTGCATTTTTAACCAAGATGATTAATTTCCAACCAAACAGATGAAATTTCAACTAAAAAGATGTACCTAGAACTAAAATAATAAATTATTAACAAAGCAGTTAAATTTTCAACCAAAGAGATGAATTTTAAACAAAGAATGTAACAGTTGATATTTGAACCACAGAAGATTTAAATTTTAAATTAAAAAATAGTTCTCATTTCTACCAAAAAATAAAATAATTTTAATAAACATGTTTAATTGAACAAAAAAGATAAAGATTAAGTTTCAGAAAGATTTCACAAAGATTTCACAAAAATTTTGAATCGATTTGAAACATTTGATAAAGATTTTATTGATTTCAATGATTTCTTAAAGATTTCAAAGATTTTCTAAAGATGCCAAAAATTTCAAATAAATTTGAAAGATTGCACAAAGAGTTCAATAAATTAAAATAATTTAATGAATATTTCAAAAATATTACGCAAAGATTTCGGATAGATTGAAAATATTTCACAAAGACTTCAATGATTTCAATAACTTCACAAATACTACCAACTATTTTCCGAATCTCACAATGATTTAATGATATCCTGAGGAATTCAAACATTCCGAATATTTTGATAAGATTTCGGATAAATTTGAAAGATTTCAATTATTTTACCAAAATTTTAGATAGGTTTCAAAGAGTGTACAAAGATTTTAATCATTTACCAATCATTCACCAAAGATTTCAAATATTTCGTAATAATTTCGGTTAGATTAAAAAGATTTCAAAATGAGTTCAATGATTTCAATAATTTCCCAAGTATTGCAAAATATTTCGGAAAGCTTTCCAAAGATATCAGAAAAATATCACAATGATTTTTAAGATTTTCTAAGGATTTCAAAGATTTCGCATTGATTTTATTGATTTTCTAAGGGTTGCAAAGATTTCAAATCTTTTGCTAAGATTTCGGATAAATTTTAAAGAATTCAATTATTTTACCAAAATTTCAGATAGGTTTTAAAGAGTGCACAAAGATTTCAATCATTTCGCAAACATTTCACGAAAATTTCAATATTTCCCAAAGATTTCACGAAAACTTTAATGATTTCCCAAAGATTTCGCACAGATTTCAATCGCTTAGCAAAGATTTCAAAGATATCTGACATTTCGCAAATATTTTGGATAGACTTAAAAGATTTCACCAGGGCTTCAATGATTTAAATAATTTCGCAAATATTACCAAATATTTCACAAAGATTTTCAAAGATATCAGACATATTTCACGAAGTTTTCGATGATTTTCCAAGGATTTAAAAGATTTAAAATATTTGGCAAAGACTTCGGATAGATTAAAAATATTTCATGAAGACTTCAATAATTTCAATAAGTTCACAAATATTAGCAAATATTTCGAAAAGCTTTAAAAGATATCAGAAAGATTTCACAAAGATTTCTAAGATTTTCTAAGGATTCAAAATTTTTAAAATATTTTGCTAAGATTTCGGATAAATTCTAAAGGTTTCGAATATTTCACAAAAATTTCAAATAGATTTCAATGAGTGCAAAAAGATTTCAATTTTTTTCCAAATATTTCACAAAGATTTCAAAAAGATTTCAATCGTTTGCCAAAGATTTCACACAGATTAAAAATATTTCGCAATGATTTCTGATAGATTGAAAATATTTCACAACGAATTAATTGATTTTAATGATTTCCTAAAGATTTCAAAGATTTCGAATAGACTTGAAAGATTTCACAAAAACTTCAATAAATTTAAAATAATTTCACAAATATTACGAGAAATTTCAAAAATATTTCGCGAAGACTTCCAAATATTTA
>NC_046662.1:57525980-57563536 GCF_010883055.1 Belonocnema kinseyi | reverse complement strand
TTTCACAAAAACTTCAATAAATTTAAAATAATTTCACAAATATTACGAGAAATTTCAAAAATATTTCGCGAAGACTTCCAAATATTTAGGGAAGATTCGCAACGATTTAAGAAAGATTCACAAAGATTTCAGAAAGATTTCAAATATCTTCCAAGGATTTAAAATATTTAAAATATTTTGCTAAGATTTCGGATAGATTTGAAAGATTTCAATTATATAAAAAAATTCAGATAGATTTCAAAGAGTGCACAAGGATTTCAATGATTTCGCAAGGATATCGCAAAGATTTAAAAAATATTTCAACGATTTCCTAAAAATGTCAAATATCTCGCAAAGATTTTAAATAGATTTCAAAGAATTCACAAAGGTGTCAATGATTTTACAAAGCTTTCAATAATCTCACAAATATTACCAAATATATCCTAATGCTTCAGAAAGATTACAAAGATTTCCTAAAGATTTCATATATTTCAGAAAGATTCCACAAAATGTTCAATTATTTCACAAATATTCCAGGTAGATTTTCGAAAAAATTCAAAATATCCGATGAATTTAATCATTCGATTTCATAGAAGGGCAAATCAATACTTTGCCCCTCCCTGATCGATTTCTCGTTTGGGGGCATTGCCCCCTGTGTGCCCTAGGAATCCACAGCCTCTAGCATTCACACTACTCAAACTGACTGTCTTATCAGTAAAATAACTGATTTTTTAGTCAAAGCATGTCTAATTAATCCAATCAGTGAAATTTCAACTCTTTTCATGTGCATACTGGTATTTGAAATTGTGGTGGAGAAAATTGATGTTTTTTGGTGTCAATGAGATACAACCGCTGAGCTCGAGCCAACAGGAGAACAATAATTCTGGCATCGTTGAACTTTTAGCGATCCACATGACCGCGCGGCAGAAGGTCTCGTGCAGAGCACTGTCTCGTCGCATCGACGATGCATTCAGTCTCACTCACACGCACGCACAATTGCATGTGCTCGCATAAAAATATGTACACACACACACACTAGTAAACTTTCAGTGCAAAAATCGCGCGCGCGCGCGCGCACGCAGGAGTTCAACAACGTTCATTCGAAATAAACCCGGTCATAGCGCGAGATAGTCTCTGGCTTTGGTACATAATGCATACATATGTATAATATGTATATGCGTGGTATAATGTGTGTGTGCGATATGCAACGAGGTGAGTGAGAGTGCATCGGCGCACGTGTACTTGATTCAAACATCGATGCAACACATCTTTTTTTATACCATTTCACACATACAAGTTTGCATCAGGCATTCATATATTCATGTGTATGTGCATCCATAAATGCGAAAATATTAGTCTAGTGCACTCTGAATTTGAATTAGTTAAATGTGACTAATCCGATCTGAATTTTGACTGATTTATGCAATGCGGATTCCACGACAGATAAAGCAATCAAAAGTGACTTTTCGAATCGGTCAATTTGAATCACTGATGAAGTCAGTAATTTTCAATCATCCAATTTATTATAATTTCTGTCTGAAACATTCCATTTTTAACCAAAAATAAAACAGTTTATTTCTGCATGAACAACATTAATTTTAAAGACAAAAAATCTTATTTTCATCGAAATAGGTATTTTGCAAAGAAAAAAAATGAATTTTTAAGAAAGCAGTTTAACTTTTAAACAAGTAGTTAAATTTTCAATCAAGAAAAAATTAATTCCATACTAAAAAGAATTAATTTTATACTAAAAGAATTGATTGAAAAAATGAATTTCAAAAAATTTAGTTCAATTTTCAACGAAACAGGTGAATTTTCCATTACACTGAGAAAAAAAAAATACTTTCCCAGAAACAAAACAATTTATTTGGCTCAAGCGAAAAAGTTCGAGCTGTCAATATTTTTGTCAAGTCGGAAAATTAATGTGTTAAACTAACAAATATTTAGTTGATTTAACCAAATAATATTGTTCAATCTCCAAAAAAATGTTGGTATGCCTACCAAACTTTTTGGCTTGTTCAACCAAACGCTGCAACGAAATCTTTTGGTTGTCTCAAAAAAATATTTTGTTGCTTCTATAGCAATCAACATATTTTGTTGAAACAAGCAAACTTTTGTTCAGTCAACTAAACATTTTTCTAAGTATAACATGTTTAAAGCATTAACGAAAATAAGGAATTTTTATCAAATACATTCAACGTTCAACCTTGAGTTCAACCTATGTATCTTATCTAAATTAAAAAACAAATAAAATTCCCGAAACAAGATTAATTACCGACCAAAAAAGACGCATTTTTAATGTAATCAACATGAATTATTTAAGCAAATAGTTATATTTTCAAATAAAAAAATCAAATTTCAAACGAAAAAGGAAAAAAAACTAATTTAAAAAAGAGATGATCCTTTAACTTAAATGATGCGTATTTAGAAAGAATGATTAATTTTTAGCAAAGCAGTTCAAATTTTAACAAAGTAGTTGAATTTTAAGCAAAAAAGATAAATGTTTGACCAAAAAGGTTGAATTGAAAAAAATATTTATTTACAAAATACAAACAATTTATTTTAAAGAAAATAGTTATATTTTCAACTAAGGAGATTAATATTTTACTTAAATAATACATTTTGAACCAAAAAAATAATGATTCAACTGAGAAAATTAATTTTTAATAAAAAAAAAGTTGAATTGCAAATCAAAAAAGACTTTTAAGCAAATTACTTAAATTTTTAACCACGCAGGTGAATTTCCTAGCGAAATGCATGTAAAAAAATTGATTTTGATCAAAGCATTTTAACTTCCAGTCTACTTCAGTTTAATTTAAAAAATAGAATTTTCCGCTATTAAGATCAATTTTCTATAAAGAAAAGCGAATTCTCAACGTAAAAAACTTAAATTTTCAACTAAATTGTTGAATTTAAACTTAAAAAATCGTATTTAATGTATAAAATGAATAGTTCAATTTTGAATTAACAAAATTACGTTTAAACCACAAAAAACTATTTAATTTTTTTAAACTAAATCTTAAACTAGAAAGAGATAAATTTTCAAGCGAAATCATGAATTTTCAACCAGAAAAATGAATTTGACGCCAAGTGGTTCAAATAAGTAGTAACATTTTTATTTAAAAAATATGAATTCTCAACCAAAAATGTTATAATTGATATTTGAGTAAAAAAATTCAATTCTAAACCAAAAACTGTTCATATTTCAATCGAAAATATTTTTACTTAAAATGAAAAACAGTTTAATGAATTTTTAATTGAAAAAAGTAAATTTTTAGCCAAAAATGAAATAGATAGTTTTGGGGCTAGAAGAATTAATTTTCAACATGAAAAACAACACATTTTTCAAAAAGTAGTTCAATTAACAACCACAGAAATAAGTTTCTAATTAAATTGATGAATTATTTTTTTTAAACCTAACTTTCAACAAATTAATTTAAGTTTTACCCAAATATTTACCCAAATACAATTAAGCAAAAGTTCAGTTGTTAAAATTTTAATTAAACAATTTATTTTCATCTAAACGCAGCTAAAAATAATCAGTTTTCAACACGTAATATTAAATTTCTGCACAAAAATCTAAATTTTTAATCAAATACATGATTTTTCAACCGCAAAAACTGATTTTTTAACAAAAAACCTACTAGTTAAATTTTCAGTCATCAAAAATAATTTTCAATCGAGAAAAGAACAAATTTTTAACATAATTTTACAATGTCATTGTTTTTCAAATTCCATTTCATTTAAAATCTTTTGAATTTAACATAAATTGTTTGAAGGTCTCCTGCCTCGAATTTTATTAAATTATTCAAAATTCGAAAGACCATCAGTCAGATTACTCAGGTATATTCGTCACTTTTTGGTAAATTTTCATTCATGGAATTTTTTGGAATAAGTAATTTAAAAGTTATAAATTACATAAAAAATTTTTGTGAGGAAAAACTCAAAATTAGGTGAGGAAAAGACAGATAATTTTGAACAAAAAGTTTGGTAACCACCTTGTTAAATTTCAACTATTCTTTTTCAAAAAATAACCGAAACATCAGCTTAAATATAAATAATTTATCAGTAACATCAGTAATTCAATCAGTGATTTATATATTTTTGAGCTGCTGGTCTGCCAAATATGTCAATACTGAAGCCAACAGGTGTAAATGGTATAAAATCGAAGAAATATTATTATCCCTTTAATCAAATCTTGTTAGCTTCAAATAAAAATTCTTTTGTGATTCATTTAAATTAAATATTTTTGTTACAGATTGAAAGAAAAGTGTCGGATAGAACCTGAACTTTTCACATCGAAGCAAAGGATTTTTCCTACTGGCTTATCCAGCTGCTTCATCAAAGTAGTAAGTTCTTTTCACTTTGCAGTAATGTAAAATAGCTATTAAACAATGGTTCTGATTCACCAAGAAAATTCCTAATGAACTTCATTGCTTTGCAACTACTGAAACCGATAAAAAATAAAGAATGCAAGAAATTCGAAATCATTCCTAGTAACTCATTAAGCTGCTTCATCGAATTAGTAAGTCGTTTTTACCTCACATTAATCTAAAATAACAATTATTTAATTATTCTGATTTACATACCCAATTCCAAATGAATTAGCTTGCTTTGCAGCTACTGAAACTAATAAAAAATAAAAATATAGCAAATTCGAAATAATTTCTAGTCGCTCATGAAGTTGCTTCATTGAAGTAGAAAGTCCATGCCTTGCATTTAGCTTAATATTGATTAAACTATTGTCCTGATTTAAAACCCTAATCTTGAATAAACTTAATTGCTTCGAAACCAATTAAACCTAAGAGGAGATCAAGAGAACAGCAAATTCGAAATTATTCCTAGTGGCCCATTAAGCTGCTTCATCAAAGAAGTAAGTATTTTTTACCTCACAGTAATCTAAAGTAATTATTATAAGATTGTCCTGATTTAGAAACCAAATTCTTAATGAAATTGATTGCTTTGCACCTACTGAAACCAATTAAAAATGAAAAATATTGCAAATTCGAAATAATTTCTAGCGGCTCATCAAGCTGATTCATCGAAGTGGTGAGTCTTTTTTACCTTGCAATTGTCTAAGATAATGATTAGACCGTTGTTCTGATTTGTGAATCGTTAATAAACGTAACTGCTTCGAAAACATTTAAATCTATAGGAGGAAATCAATAATACAGAAAATGAGAAATAATTTATAGTGACTCATCAAGCTGCTTCATGGAAATAGTAAATCTTTTTTATCTTTAATAAACGTGATTGCTTCAAAACTACTTAAACCTAGAAAGAAATCCAGAGCAAAGCAAATTCGAAATTATTACTAAAATAATTATTTTTAAAAAATCCTGATTTATAAATCTAATTGTTAATGAACTTGATTACCTAGCAACTTCCAAAACTGATAAAAAATAAAAAATATAGAAAAATTTAAAATAATTTCTAGCGGCCCATCAAGCTGCTTC
The DNA here is from genome assembly GCF_010883055.1 of Belonocnema kinseyi. Classification (NCBI taxonomy): domain Eukaryota; kingdom Metazoa; phylum Arthropoda; class Insecta; order Hymenoptera; family Cynipidae; genus Belonocnema; species Belonocnema kinseyi. The sequence goes on along the minus strand of NC_046662.1, from coordinate 57,558,101 downwards.
ATCGACGTAGTAAGTCTAGTAATAATGATTGGACCCATACTCTGATTTAAAAAACTAATCATTAATAAAGTCGATTGCTTCAAAACCACCTAAACCTTTAGGGGGAAATTAATAGTATAGTAAATTCAAAATCATTTCTAAACTGAAAAAAATTTGCATTGAATCAAGTAGGCTAATTTAATTGGCTGATTTTACTTGAAAGAAGCAAGTATTTTCTTTTTACAAGGGACCGATTTTCTTGAATCAAGAAAATAATAGAATCAGGACAACGATTTGAATCAAGAATATATTTACTCTAAGCAAAAAAGTATTGAGTTCATTTGTTTCATTATACTTATTTGCGTGAAGTTTAATAAAATATTGAATTAAGAATATTATATTCTCATGATAAGTAACTGAAACTCTAACAAAATTCTTAATCCAAGTAAATTCATATACTTATTCTGACTACTTTTTTATCTGAAACAATGTTCATGTTCTTGAGACGAGAAAATGAATGTATTTATTTTTAAAATAATTCTGAATATTTTCCTTAAAATAATTATTTATTTGAAATGAATATCAGATTTACTTTGAAGATACCTATGTCATCAAAATAGAATCACGTTAGTCTTTTCAATATAAAAACTGTAGACTTGATACAATAGACATCGCACACATATTATGAAAATTAAAATATTGGTCTAAGTTCATTTACTTCTTACTGCAAAAGTATCTTATTAAGTTGACATGATATATGTATGTAGATAGGAATTTGCAACTTTGATAAACTACAAACTTTACGCTGACACAAAAATCAAATCACTCATAAAACTATTTAAAAAATTATAAGTTTATTGCGACGGTAAGTTTTTATGGGTAAGAATTTAAAAATTTCAAATAGATTTTAAAAAAGTGTTATTAATTTTGAAATAATTATGCAAGACTCAAAATTGATTTCATTCCTAAAATTATTAAAAGGTTATAAATCTATTGCGTCCATCATTTTTTCGCTGATTATTTTTATTCATTAATCTACTTAAAATTAAATCATTTCGAATTTTTTTAACCGTGAAACATTTTTGTAAATAATAAAAAATAAATATATGACAGCATAAAACAAAGTTATAAGCTTTAAAAAATGCTTAAAAATACAATTATTACATTTTCTTGATAATTTAAAAAAATTGTATGCGTTTATAAAGCAAAATATTTAAGGAAAAAGATTTCAATAACATTTTTAAAAAGTTTACGAAGAATTCATTTCATTTTATGAAAGAAGAATTAAAAAATTGACAGTTAGAATTTTTTCAAATAAGAGAATTGAGAATGCAAGGAGGAAGCAAATAAATATTTTCCATACGACCACCATGAGACTCTATCACTTTTGACCTGTAAGTTCTTGCACCAAACGTTTCTTTACAGAATTCTTTTTTCTTCTGATTTTGAAGTATTTTATACTTGAAGTAAAAATAAAATATCAAGCACTTTTTTAAATTGGTAATATTTAAACTAGCGATCAATTCCTTCTTACATATTTTAAATTATTTTTGTTTGGAATTGTTATTTTAAATTAAAAACAGAATTAAAAAGTTCTATAAAAGAATTAAATAAATGATAAACTGTGCGTTTTACAGAGGTTTTTAAAAATCAGAAAATATTTATTTGTTACTGAGGTTATTAAAGCGTTTTTCAACTCAAAAGTTATTAATTTTTTATAAGCTTTAGATCGTTTTTAAGCGGATTACATTTTTAAAGAAAAAAGTATTGAGCACTTTGTAAAATAAGTGAAGTTCAATTATTTTTTGCATATTTTAAATTGTTGTTTTAGAAAAGCAATTCCATATTGAAATTTTAGTAAACAATATATGATCAAAGCATTCGATAAATTAAAAACTTTGTGGTTCATATAAATTTTCGTGTAGCAGAACATTATTTTTTGTCATTGATGTTATTAAAGAATTTTTGTACATGCAACTTTTCTTTATTATTCAGTACCTTTAGGTTGTTGCTACGTTGCGTCTTTTTCACCTCGCATTGATCGAAAAAAATGTTTAGGCAATTGTTCTGATTTACAAACAAAATTTTTAAAGAACGTTATTGCTTCGCACCTATCGAAACCTCGCTTTCATAAGCTTAATTGCTTCTTAACTACCGAAACCAAAAGATAATCAAAAATCCTATTTTTAACCACAATTTAATCTCCCATGAAAATCCGTACAGAAAATTGGAAATCACCAAAAAGGATAGAAACAGTAAAATCCCATTTTTAACCGCATTTTAATCTCATTAAAACATTCGCAGTCGAAATTCGAAATCAACTTTCCGATTCACTAACGCTTGTTCAGCAAGGCAAACTTGTTGAAAAGTGGTCCAGCTAATACCGACCTCGTTTGCGAATTCCATAGTGGGTTTTCGGAAGCGGAGCAACAAGTAGTAATGTCGTTTATAGCGTCGGCCTTTGGCGATGCGGTAAACCCGCGTTCGTATATGTATTCAGTATTAGTATTTGTGTTAGTGTTAGTGTAAGTTCATACGGAAACCTGGGAGTACATAACTATGGAGGTCGAACTCGGAAAGCGCCAGCAACACCATGTCCGAATTAGCAATTGCATATATGGTGCAGTCGCCCCCGAAATTTTCCGAGTGGAGTAATGTCGGGCGGCAAGCTGATAGGGTAGGTTTACAGACGTATCAATGTTTGTGGGCTAATCTGTATGTGCGAATCTCGGCACATGCAATTGAATCTAGGAGCCGTTCATGAACTACGTAACCAATCTGAGAAGGGAGGGGGCCACGTAGTACGTTCTCGGATAAGAAATTAAAAAACAAAATTGGAAAGGGTAGACGGTAAAATGCAATATAAACCTAATAAATTTCAAAATCAGTTTTATTATTTAAACTTCACACTCTTTTAACTATTCACCTCTTTTCCCCGTTTTCTTAACCATTCTAGTTTGTTTTCCTCTTTTCAAGAGACCGTCAAGCGGGGTAACATCTGACATGTGGGGTAATTAAAACACTCTTAAATTCAGAATTTGAATTATTTTAGGGATTTTTTATTAGAATATATAGAAGTTAAAGCTTTAACTGGCTTTAGGTCCAAAAAATCTTTTTTTTTCTTTGCTTAAACGATAGCTTGGCATCCGTAAAACAGACAGTGAAAATCCTAGCGACGTAGTTGAGCTACTTATCTCCGAAACATCGCACTGCCGCACAGTGGGAAAAAAATGACTTTTTGGTTCAAAATAACGTACAGCCCACAAATATTGACCGATTTTAACCAAAAAAAATTTTTATAAAGCTGATAGGATTTCTAAGAGAGTCTTCGAGTCTGATCAATAACAGAAAAATTGATAAAATCACCTAACTTGCACAGAGTAACTTTAGTTAAAGATGTTTCAATATTATAAAATAAACCAAAAAAACTTTATGTAAAAAAATTATTTGTTGAAAACCCGTTTTCTACGATTTTCCATAATTATATGTTTTTTCAAGTTATATTGTAAGAAACTTGAATAAAAACAATGTTATACTTGAACAAATTTCTCTCAACAATATAATTGTTTATAATGTAACCAAATTTAGTGAACAAATGCAGTAATCAGGCATTTTTCGAAAGAAAAATTAGTTTTTTCCATGGCGATATTTTAAATTAGAAACTTTATGATAATTTTAGCAAAATTTATAATTCGCTGAGTAATCTTCAAAAGTTGGAAACTTTGTGACAATTTCAGCAACATTCATAAAAAGTTGATAAATTTTAGGATTTCTTTAAACAAATTAAATGAACAAATGCATTAATGAGGCATTTGTCTAAAGAAAAATTCATTTTTTTTCTTTGTCAACTTTTTAAATTAGGAAGTTCATGATAACTTTAGCAAAATTCATAATCTTTTGATCAATTTGATGATTGTTTAAAACAAATTGTAACGTTTAAACAAATATTAACGGCTTAAACAAATGGCAATGGTTTAAAAAATCCTTATTCACGATGTCAAAATTATCGAATCATTTTTTCTTCCAATTGGAGAATTAAAAAAGGAATCTTAAGACGTGGCTAATGAAATGTTTAAACATATCCGAGAATTCAACACTCGAAAATGTAACAGAGATTTCCACTGATCAAAAAATAGTATATCAGATAAAAGTAGAAGAAAAAGGCCATTGTACTCGATACTGAAGCTGAAGCCTTATTAAAAGAATAAAAATAATCAGAAACTTAAACTAAAATGACTGAGAAAATAAACTTTTTCGGCGACAAATACCCAAATAATGCATAAGTTTTTAAATTTTGTTTTAAACATCATAGAATTCATCAGCTAAGTATGATTGGTAATGAAATTTCCGTTAAGTTCCCAATTAAAAAGACTGCCATCGACAAAAAATAAGCTTTCCATCGACAGATGCCCGATTAATGCTTTTTTTAAATAAATCAATTTTGGATAAAATATTAAATTCATTAACCAATTATAAATTTTGCTGAAAACGAATTTTTCCGTCGACTGATGGCCGAATAATGCATTTGTTTGTTAAATTTGTTTGAAAAAATAATGAAATTAATCAGCTTATCATGAATGTTGCTGAATGTATTATCCAAATGATTTATTATTAATCATTTAATTATTATTATTTTTATTATTAAATATTTATTATTAAATTATTTATCCAAATTAAAAGTCTGACATAAAAAAAAAGAATTTCCTCGTCGACAGATGCCCCAATAATGCATTTTTTAATTAAATTTGTTTTAAAAAAATCATAAAATTAATCAATAAATTATTAATTTTGCGCAAGTTATCATGAAGTTCCTAATCAAAAAAGCTGAAATGGAAAAAAAATGAATTTTTCTGTCGAAAAATTTGTGATTAATGTATTTGTTCAATAAATTTGTTTAAGGAAATCATAAAATTTATCAACTTATTACGAATATTGCTGAACTTGTTATATAGTTTTCCACTGAAAAGACTGGCATTGAAAAAAACGAATTTTTCTATAGAAAAATACCCGAATAATGTATTTGTTTATTAAATTTGCTAAAAGAAATCATAAGATTAATTAAAAAATTATGAATGTCGTTAAAATTAGCATAAGGTTCCTAAATAAAAAAATGTACATAGAAAAAAACGATTTTTTCTGTCGAAAAATGTCTGATTACTGCATTTGTTTATTAAATTTGTTTATAATATAAATAATTATAATATTAGGAGAATTTAAAAAAATATAATTTTCTTTCATTTAAATTTATTACAATATGACTTGAAAAAACGTATAATTATGGAGAATCGTAGAAAACATTTTTTCAACGAATAATTTGTTTACAAAATTTTTTGTTTTATTAATTGTATAATATTGAATCATATCTAGCTAATGTTACTCTATACAACTTAGGCGATTTCAACAATTTTCCTGTTATTGACGAGCACCGGGAATGTCAAATAGAAAAAATTGCCACACTTTTCTCGGTTTCACATTTATCGAAATTGCCCGACTCATAGATCAAAAAATATTTCATCGATTTACTTGAACTTGCCTGTACAGATTGCTGAAATGTTTCATTTATCGGTGAATCACTCCAAATTAAAAAAAAAATGGTTTTCGAAATTCTTTAAAAACAAATTCAAGCAAATTTTCGGGTAAAAATCGAATTTTTTCAAATGGCCACCATTTTGTAAAATATTAATATTTTTTGAAATTTTTTGGTTCACCAATTAACTGAGAGTCTAAGCATTCAGAATATTTTTGGTATATTTATTTTAGACTCTGTGTGAGAAGCTAGAAATCGGACAATTGACCTATCGAATTTGGACATGTCGGACATCCCCCCTTATTAATGAAAATATTATTGATCTATCAGCCTGAAATACATTTTTTCATACTTCAAGACTTCTTCAATAAACCACCAAACTTTTGGAAAAATTCGTCATCATTTTCATTCTCAAAAAATCGCTAAAAATACCCTAATTTTCAGGCTGTTCCACGGGATTCCCCCTTAAGTAATTTAAACTATTAATTTATGTGTATTCTAATTTACCCCACATGTCCGAAGTTACCCCGTTCGACGGAACTTTTCCTTTTTCTGATTTTTTCGCATAGATGCAAACTGAATTAATAAAACCCTCTGAAAAAATCAAAATAATTTTTGTTAAGATTAAACTTTTTTTGGTAGGAAATTCTCCTATTATATTTTTTGATCAAAAATAATGTCTTTTAGCTCAAAATTCTACTATTTATTTGAATTATTAATTGTTTTGTTGACAATGTAACTCTTTTGGTAAAATTTAATCTTCTTGTTTAAAAAATCTACTGCTTGGTTGATAATTATTATTTTTGTGTAGAAAATTAATCTTCTTTGATAAAAAATCAACTTTTTGAAAACAGTTACACTCTTTGATTGAATGTTAAAATTTTTTATTAAAATGATTTTTTTTTATAAATATATCTAATTTTAGATCAAAGTTAATTTTTATGCTTGCTAAAATGTAACTGTTTTGCTAATAATTCATTTTTTTTGTAAACATTCATTTTCTTTACATAAAAGTAACAATTCCATTTTTGGTTTGAAACTAGTTTTTTAAATTTATTATTTTAAATTTAATATTTATCTTTTTTTAGTTAAAAATCCTACAAATTGTTTGAAAATAAATTCACTTTGTTGAAAATTGGTCTTTTTTGTTAGTAAATTAATCTCCTTTGCCGAAAAATCACTTTTTTTAATCTTGAACTTTTCTGTTGAAAATTAACTTTCCTTATAGAAAATTCATTATTTTATTTGAAAATTGATCGCTTTGGTTTGAAATTTAACTACTTTGTAAAAAATGATTTGTTCTTTGGTTAATTACAAAAAAGTTACCATTTTCAACAAGAGAGATGAATTTTTAACTTAAATGACAAATCTTTAAAAAAATTTAATTTTCTAAAAAAGAGATCAACTTAAAAAATGATTTTTTTAACCCAAAAGATTATTCTCAAAAAAATGAAACAGTTAAATTTTCAACCAAGGAGATGAATCTATGACAAAAAAAGTTAATTTCCAAGAAAGTAGTTACTTCTAGATGACTTTTTAACCAAATAGTTTTATGTTCAACAAAATTTTAAACCAAATACTTGAATGTTTAACCAAACGAGATTAATTTTAAACCAAAAATATAATAGACATTTCAACGAAAACCCACTTGTTGTCACCAATCGCATTTTTTAACGAGGACCCACCCCCAACTCAAATTATTAAGGTAATTTAAATAATAGTTTATTAGTTTACCAATAGTTTATAAGGTAAAAATATTAGCTTTGTAATTTAAAAAATTGCAATTTCCATCTATAGAGATTAATTTTTAATAATAATGAAATTTGAAGAAAATAAGAATAATGGATAATTACATTAAACAAATCCTTTGACAGCGGATTCTTAATAAATTGAGAAAAACAACAATAATTAGCAACAGGAAAAATTAAATAATATTTTAATAATAATAGTTTTGAATAGTTCAGAATCCACGGCCTCCTAGGATAGCAAATACGTGAAAACGAATTCAATTTTTTGCATTAGTGTGTGAATCGGAATGAGTGTAAGAATTTGCATAAGTGTGATAATCGACATGAGTCTGAGAATCGGTATGAGTGTGAGAATCGGCATGAGTGTGAAAATCGGTATGAGTGTGAAATTATGATATTTGAAACCAAAAAGGATGTATTTTTGACGAAAAACTTGAATATCCGACAAAAAGATAAGCTTCGAAAAAAAAGGAAAGAGTTAGATGTTCAACTAAAAAATTATTTTTGAATACAAAAAAAGAAGATTTTTTAACAAATTGGTTCAATTTACAAATAAAGAGATGAATTTTCAATAATAATCAAAGTTGAAGAAAATAAGAATAATCGATGACATTTAAAAAATGGCTTACAAGGAATCCTTGATAAATGGGATAAAACCAATAATTAACCAAAAAGAAATAAAATAATTAAAAAATCAAATAACATTTGATTAATAATATTTTTTAATAGTTCAAAATACTCGGCCTGCTAGGATTGCAAATACGTGAAAACGAATTCAATTTTTCGCATAAGTGTGTAAATCGGAATGAATGTGAGAATCGGTATGAGAGTGAGAATCGGAATGAGTTTAAAAATCGATATAAGTGTGATATTTTAAGATTTTAAACCAAAAAGGAAGTAGTTTTGACAAAAAACTTGAATATACGACAAAAAATAAGAGATGTGAAACAAAAATAATAAAATTAGATTTTCATAAAAAAATTAATTTTTATCTAAAAAAATTTTTTTCAACAAATTGGTCCAATTTCAAATCACAGAATTGGATTTTCAATAATTATGAAAGTTTAACAAATAAGAATAATGGATAATGACATTTAAAACTTTGTACAACGAATTCTCGAGAAATGGGATAAAATAAGTAATTGACAACAAAATACTTAATAAATTAATTAATATTTTAATAATAAGATTTTGGAATAGCTTAGAATCCTCGGCCTCCAAGGATTGCAAATATGTGAAAACCAAATCAATTTTCCGCGTTAGTGTGTGAATCGGAATGAGTATGAGAATCGGCATGAGTCTGACAATCGGTATGCGTGTGAGAATCAATATGAATGTGAGAATCGGTATGAGTGTGAGAATCGGAATGAGTATGAGAATAGGTATGATTGTGAGAATCAGCATGAGTGGGAAAATCAGCATGAGTGTGAAAATCGGCATGAGTGTAAAAATCGGCATGAGTGTAAAAATCGGCATGAGTGTAAAAATCGGCATGAGAATGTGTATTTTTAGATTTGTGTGTGCTTTACCGAAAACATGTACTCTGAATACGCTCAGCCATGTACGGATGAGCGTATCCCGATATACACACATTTCCATGTCTCTTATCTATTTACAACCCGTTCTCCGGTGTGGGTTCTAAATCTAATTCCACAGGCGCAACAAGTAGGTGCCCCCAAAATATGGCCACACTATCACACCTCTCCTCTAATCTTCTCTTCGTGATTCAATAGACGATTTGAATGCAGTTTGCAATCGTTTTACACATTTTCTTGCTTTAAGAAAAGTCTATGCAGATTTTATGTCAACATTTCTTTGCGCAGGTTACCTGTTTTAGTAGGCATTACGCAAATCAAGCAAAATAGTCTTTAGTTGAATATAGATAGATATCTTAAATGGATGTTGAGAAAGATTTCAGGGTTTCCGCAAAACTTTAATTTTAAAATTACCTAACTTTTCCCAGCTTTTCCGGATAAATTTTCCATTTTTTCAAAAACTATAATTTTAACAATTTCAAATTTTAATTAAAAAATTCCAAATTTTTTTATTTATTTCAACGAAAAAAAAAACATTATTTTGCTAGCATAGAAGATGGATTTTCAATAAAACGGACGAATTTTCAATAAAAAAATTTGAGATTTAGATTAAAGAGGCGAATTTTCTACAAAACAGTTCAATTTTCAACCTGAAAATAAGAAAATAAAAAAAGTTAATTTTGAAGCAAATAGTTAAATGCTCAACCCTGATAGATTAATTTTAAAGCAAACACTTGCAGTTTGAACCAAATAGGATCAAATTTCTACCAAAAGAGGTGCATTTTAAACTAAAAAGACAAATATTCACGAAAAGAATTGAATTTTTAAACAGAAAGAATTTGTTATTCTGGAAAGAAAAAATATTTAGCCAAACTGTTGAATTTTCAATCCGAAAAGACAAATTTTCTACCAAACAGTTCAATTTTTACGAAAAAGTAAATTTTCAAACATATAGTTGCCTTCTCTACAACAATAAAACAATTTTCAACTCAAAAAGACAAATTTTTAACACAACAATTGAATTTTCAACAAACCAGTTGAATTCCCAAAACGAAAATATGAATTTTCATTAAAAAATGTAAATTTTCAACAAACAAGTTAATTTTCAACAATAAAGTTAAGTTTTAACCAATTAGTTCAAATTTAAACTAAGAGGAGGACTTTACAAAAACATTTTTAAAACAAAAATATGAATTTTCAAAACGAAAATTAATTTTTACAAAATTGTTAATTTTTCAAACCCGAAAGACGAGTTTTCAAGAAAGCAGTTACATTTTCAAAGCGACAAAATTAATTTTGTACACAAAATTTTATTTTAACCAAATAGTTGAATTTTTAATCCAAAAATACAAACCATCAACCAAAAAATATGTATTTCTGACAACAAACTTAAATTTCCGACAAAAAGATAAACTTTGAACCAAAAATAAAAAAGTCAAATTTCCAATAAAAAATAATTGATCATCAAAAAAAGGAAAGATATTTTTTTTAATTAATTCAGTTAGTTGAACTTAAAAAATACAATTCTTAAACCAAAAATACGATTTATCCGCAAATAAGCATTTTTTCAGGCAAGAAAAAAATTGATATCCAAATCCTTGAACTTTCAAGCCTAAAGACCGACTTATCTGTTAAACAATTACATTTCTAACTGAATAGTTTAACGTTCCATCAAATTGTTGAATTTTTAATAAAAAAACAAACAAATTTTCAGAAGGATATTTGAATTTCTAACCCGAAAAAATTAATTTTAAAATAGAAATTTCATTTTCTACCATATAGTTGAATTTTTAACCCAGAAAGATTAAAAAAAAAGAAGAAACACTTTGAAACAAAAATAAAAGTTAAATTTTCAATTTGAAACAATTAAACTAATATTTAAGAAAAAAGAAAGACATTTCAAGAAATTGGTCCAATTGGCAGTCAGAGATTAATTGTCAACTAAAATGAAGAATTTGAAAAAAAAATTTTTAACAAAGTAGTTTAACTTTTAACCAAAAAATACTATTTTCAAACCAACAATACGATTTCTCCACGAATAGGTATTTTCCAGTAAAAAAATGGTGTTATTTAAATTCTTAAACTTTCAAGACAAAAGAGAACTTTTTTGTGAAAGACTTGAAGTTTGAAATTGAAAATATGAATTAAAAAAAAATTCCAATACAAAGAGTTAAATTTTTAACAAAGTAGTTAAATTCTTTACCAAATTGTACAACCTGTAATGCAATGAGGCAAATTTTCAAACGAGATATTCCAATTTTTAACCCGAAAAAATTTATTTTGAAATAAAAATTTCATTTTTAATCATGCAGTTGAATTTTCAACTTAGAAAGATGAATTTTCAACTTAGAAAAACGAATTTTCAACCAAAAGTGATGACGTTGTTTCAAAATCGTTAAATTTTTACAAAAATAAAGGATAAATGATGAAAAGGATAAATCCTCAACCAAAATGACAAATTTTCAACCAAGAAGAATAATTTTCTAACAAAATAGACGAAATTTCAAGGGAATACTAAAAAGTTTTAACAAAAAAATATATAATTGAAATCAAAATAAAAAAATTTAAATTTTCAAAGAAGAAATCTTTTTGAACAAAAAAATAACCATTTTTTTAAACAAAATACTTCAATTTTCAACAATTATGGATTTCTCAGTCATGTAAGAAAAAAGGTGAATCTAAATTGTTGAATTTTAAAACCAAAAAGACGACTTTCCTGTATTAAACAATTTAATTTTTAACCCGAAAGGATGAGTTTTTAACGAACGCCTTAATTTTCAACGAAGCTGTTATATCTTACACTGAAAAATATAAAATTTTAAACTAGAGATTTAATTTCTACCAAAAACAGGGAATTCTCATCAGAAAAAAAATTATCTGCAATGAAACACATAAAAACTGCATTTTAGGTTGAAAACATTCATTACATAAAAAAAAATGTTTAACGAAATTATTCAATGTCTAACTAAAGAATTGAACCTTCAACCAAAAAAATTGAAATTCTAACAAATTAGTTCAACTTTTAACAACATTGTTGAATATCCAATAAGAAAAATTCTAATTTGAACCAAAAACAAAATAGTTTTCTTTTGAATTAAAAAACATCATTTTCAACCAGGAAATATTAGTTATATACAAATTAATGAGCTTTCAAAACACCATATAACTTTTCAACTACTAATATGAGGAATCTCCAATATCAATATTTCTATTTTCAGTTTAAAAAATAGATTTTCAAATAAAATAAAACGAATTGTCGAAGTCGGAAATGAACTTTTAACCAAAATTATGCATCTTCGACAAAAAAATTATATTTTAACAAGTTGGTTCAACCTTTGACTAAGTAGTTGAGGTTTCACCGAAAAATATTTTCTTTTAAAATAAAAACATAAATATAAATATAGCAATATAAATACAAGCTAAAGAAGTTCCTAACCGGAGTACTATGTCAGGGTGGCTACAAGCTTTATTTTAAAAATTATCTAATTTTTTTCTGTCCATCAATATTTAAATACCAGAATTTTAATCTTGTAAATTTGTATTAAAGCGAATTCTTTATAAATGGGATAAAACTATTTTAAATTAAAGCTGAAAAAGTTCCAATTTATTATCCTTAACAGTTATTTAAAGTGTCCCTAATAGAAATTTCCTCACTTTTGCAAGATTTATCAAAATCCCTGATATTTCCCTGACTTGCATAGCCAATAAAATTCCATGACTTTTCCTTTATTTGCAAGTTTTCCTGACTTGCGGCCACCGAGGATTAAAAAATTGTAGAAAGTAGTTGAGGACGTCAGTGCAAGGGGCAGCGCAGTCGCGTCAGAATCTAAAGGAGTGGGGAAATGCTTAGAGTTCGAAAAAAAAGTAAAAATGAATTTAATCAAGACTAGAACACATGATTTTGTATCACTTATATACGTCAAATTTGTAATAGAAGGACAAAGGAAGAATCTGACTTCTTTTCCTGACTCACAATCTAATCAGCGAGTGAAATATCTAATCATACTTATGGTCGCTGCGTTAGTCAGGTCGCATACAATTGCATAGGAATAGATTTTCGCAAAGTAGCGCTCCGATAAATTTACTAATTCACTTATCGGCCCTCGTTATCAGTTTCGATTGCGACTTTTTATTTTCTCAACATGTTTTCCAGACAGATTACGAAAACTCAACGAATTCCCTCTCGAATTCCTATATTTATTTGTTATCCTAGTTGCTAGGAAATTCCCTGATATTTCCCTGACATATTTTTTAATTTTTCTAAACGTTATAAATTTTTCTTTTAAAATTATAAAAATAAATTTACAACTAAGAGATCAATAATGCTATAGCAAAAAAAGTTTGCTTTTAAATTTATTTTAAAGACATTTATTGACAGAAATAATACAGAATTTGTTAAGATGTCACCCATGAATTAAATAAGACAATTTATTTATAATAACTTCAAGTCAATATTTTTTAACTAGTTATATGAATTTTCAACTATATAGTTCATTTTTCAACCAAAAATATAAATTTTTCAACCAAGAAAATTAATTTTCTTCTAACAAAGACAAATTCTTAACAAAATAGATGAAGTTTTAACTAATAAAGTTTAATTTAAGTTGAAAACATGATTTTGAATTGAAGAAACTAATTTTCAACAAAATATATCAATTTTAAACCAGGAAAATAAATTTTCAACAACAAAAAAAGAAGTTTTTACCAAGATGATGAGCTTTCTAATGAAAAAGATCAATTTTTACCGAAATGCAGATATTTTGTAGAAAATAGTTGCACTTTTAAATAAAACGAAAAATAATTTGATAAAATAAAAGATACATTTGCAGCAAAAAATGGGATTGTTAAGTTTGCAGTTAAAAAAGTTAGTGCTTCATTAAGAAAAACCGGACTCTCAGGGAGGGAAATAAATTTTCCACCAAAAGAGTTAATGTTTGGCCATAAAGATAAATTTTGAATAAAGAAGATTACATTTCGGACAAAAAAGATTAATTTTTACTGGTGTACAGAAATTTTTATAAAATCGGATTATTTTTCAACTAAGAAATCATTTTTAAACTAAAATAAAGACTCATCAATCAAAAAACATGTTTAAACTAAATTCTTTAATTTTTAACCAAAGAAATGAATTTTAAAACAAAAAGATACATTTTCGACGAATAAGAATTATTCTCTATCAAAAATGAGAATTATTAAGGAAATACCTAAATTGCAAAAAAAATAGTAACTGTTTTAATATACACGAAATTATTTTTCAATTTAAGTAGAAATATTTTTATGTGAAAATGATATGGTTACCAATTTTTATTCCCAAAAAATTCTAGGAAAAATATAATATAAAAGATAAAATGCCTACATTTTGAAACAAATAGTAAAATTTAAAAATAATTATCATCATTAAAAACAATCCACAAATAATTATAATTTTTTATAATAAGAAGGATTTTGAAATAAAATGATGAATTATCAACCAAAAATGATTTTTCAACCAAGTAATTTTACTATATAATTGAATTTTTAACCAAAATAGATGACTTTTGAACCAAATAGTTCAATTTATTCAAATTATTTATCAACAAAAAATGTCAACACAATAGTTACATTTTTAATTAAAAAGAATATTTTCGATATAAAATTATGATTTATCTTTTAAAAAGTAAATTTTAAAGAAAGTAGTTCAACTACGTGATTGAATATTCAACTAAGCTTTGTGGTATTGCATTTTCCAGAAATTAGATAAATTTTCAATCAAATAGTTCACTTTTCTACCAAAAAGCCATAAATATTTTACCAAGAGAGTCTCTTGGTCTCTCTTTCAATGAAAAACGATGAATTAATTTTAAACAAAAAATAAAGCTGTTATATTTTTATTTATGAAAATATTATTTTTATGAAATTTGTATTTTACGGAAATTTTCTACCATAAAAGACATATAACTCAAAATGGTCGATTTTTAACAAAAAATAAAATACCACTTTTTACATTAAAAATTTTTTGTTCAAACAACAAAAAACAATGAATTTTCTATGAACTACCTAAATTTTTTCAACCATGAGATGAGTTTTTCATTTAAATCATGGATCTCTAACTGAATCAAATTGCTGAATTTTAAACTATAAAAGGTCACTTTTTAACCAAAAAATTGACTAAAACAGATTTTAATTAACAAAATTAATTTGAAGTACAAACCAATTTTCAAGCAAATAATAAACTGTTTAACTACTAGAAAAGAACAATTTTCAAAACAGAATTAAAATGTTCAAACAAAAAAGATACATTTTTAAAGTGAATCATTAATTTAGCATGATCTAAACAGTTTTATTATTATGGAATGAACCAGTAATTTGGAATGACGTCATCAGTAAATTTCTCTTATTAAATCACTCATTTTGAATGATATAACCAGTTATAATGATATGATATAACAGTTATTATGGTTAATTTTAATTATTTATTAAAATGTAGGAATTTAGTGAAGAATTTTATTTAGAAATAATTTTTCAATTTTATTAGAGCAGGCAAATCAGTTAGTTACATTTTTCGGGAATGACGAAGGTGAAATGAAAAATAAAAAATGGGTTTTCTCGAAAACGGCTCGATCGATTTGGATGATTTTGCGTTTTTTACAAAAAAAGTGAGAAGGTTGAAGGTCGTTCGAAGTAAGATGTCTACACGCTCCTAGATTTTAATGTTTAATGTCTTCTCAAGTTTTTTTTTTATAAATCTTATCTGAAATCGACAAGTCCACTTTGAGCCGAGGAAAATTTCATGCTTTGATTGCAGATAATAATTGAATCGCGACGCGGAAGAGAAAATGATTGGCGATATCGAAATTTTAGTGAAAAAGGCTCAAGTACATTTTGATTACTTATCACATCTTCTATTACACGAACATCAGTTTCTCCTGGTAAAAATTCTGTTTCTTGATTAGAAATCAGATCGGAAAAACATTTTTTCATTAGTCATTATGCTTTTTAAATGTTATTAGTATTAAAAGGCCGTACTCAAACTACATTACCAATTTCTTTTGAAGATTGTATAGAATACACGGAGACAAATTTTAAGAGAATAATTCACGGAACTGCTCTTTGATTTTATTCAGGCTTTGACGCAAGAACTAATACCTCGGAATTCTTGCTCTTAGATCAACAGCAGTTGCTTAAAAAGCATGAGTTCCGAGATCTTAGTACTTGCGCCAAAGCGTGAATAAAATCACGGAGCAGTTCCGTGAATTAATCTTCCTAAATTTCTCTCCGTGTGAAATAAAAATAAAAAAAGTGAGAAAAAAATACATCATTGAATTTTAGAAAATTTGAAACAGAATCGACGTGTCCTTTTTTTAAATAATTAAACATTTCCTCCCAAAAAAGACACTTTACTATTATATTTTTGGTAGAAAATTCCTATTTTTTGGTTAATACTGTTATTGTTTTGTTCAAATTTTACTATTTTGTTTAAAATGCATTAATTTGGTTAGAAAGTCATCTTTTTTAGTTAAAGATTCTACTACTTGTTTGGAAGTTAAAATACTTTGTTCAAAGGCTGTGGGTATGTGTACTGAAATTTCGGAACGAATAGCCCGACTTTTTGAATTCATATAGACATTTCGCTGTTAAAAGTTTATATTTTTGGTTAAAGATTTATCTTTTTGGACAGAAATGTAATTATTTTGCTGAAAATTTGATTCATTTTTGACTGAAATTTAATTTTTTCCAATTGAAAACTAATTATAATTTTTAATCACAAATTAATTTTCTACAAAGTAGTTCAACTTTAAAAAAATATTAAATGAATTTTCAGCTTAAATAATAAATCTTTAACGGAAATTGTTAATTTTCCCATTAAAAAAATTAATTTCCAACCAAGAGAATAATTTTTAACTAAACTGATGTATCTTTAAAAAAAAATTTATATTTTAACAAAGCAGCAAACAATATATATTTTTTTAAATAAAAATAGTGGAATCCTACCATTAAAGTATAATGTTTTACCAAAAGATATTACTTTTTAACCAAAAAATATTTCAGTTAAATTTTCAAAACTAAAATATGAATCTTTAACAAAAATTTAAATTTTTTACCGAAATAGTTGATTTTTAACGCGAAGAGAAGCATTTTCAAACAAAAAGAGTAAATCTTTCAACCATGAAGAATAAATTTCTAATAAAATTATTAAACTTTCGACCAATTTTTTGGTTAAGTTCAATTGGATGAAAATGCTTCGTTTTTTGTTGAAAATACATTTTTTATTGCAAATTCAACTATTTCTTTTGTTATTAAAACCATAGGTACAGTTTTAATTTAAAAATTCTACTAGGAGCTTGAGAATTCAACTATTTTGTTAAAAATTTGATTCTTTTCATTGAATTCAAGTTGTTGCAAATTTGTGATTTTTTCGGTTGAACAGACATTTTTTAAATTGAAAATATAACTATTTCACTTTTGGCTTAAAAATTTCCTTTTTGTAGAAAATGAATTTTCCTAGCTGAAAATTCATCTTGGTAGGTTAAGAATCTAGCTTTTTATGTTAAAGATTAAACTATTCTTTGAAGCTTTAATTATTTTGTTGAAAATTCAACCGTTTTCTTTAGGCTTTAATCGTTTATTTATTTTTTTGTTGTTGAAAATTCCAGTATTTCATTTAGGGTTCAAGTATTTTGTTAAAAATTCGTATCTTTTAATTGAATTTAACTGGTTGAAAATTTGTTGTTGTTGAAAAGTAACTTTGTAACTGAAAATTTCTTTGTAACTGAAAATTGTCTCAATTTTTGTTAGAAAACTTAACATTTTTTGCAAATTTACGTTTCTTGTAGCAAATTAATCTATTAGTAGTAATTTAAAACTCATCTTTATTCATTCAAAATTAACTTTCTGCTAAACATTTCTTTTCTGTGGGGGAGTAAAAGAAATTTTTTAATTTGAAAATGTAACTATTCCATTTTAGGTTAAAAATTTGCTTTTTTTATTTGTTAATTCGTGCATTTACTAGAAAATTAATATTCTTAGTCAAAAATTCATCTTAGTAGGTTACAAGCTCAACTATTCTTTTGAAGCTTTAATTATGGTGTCGAAAATTTAACTATTTTGTGGCAGATTCAAGTATTTTGTTGAAAATTCGCCTCTTTTGATTGAATTAAACTTGTTAAAAATTGTTTTGTTTTTTCGGTTGAACAGACATGGTTTAAACTAAACATTGAACTATTTCATTTTGAGC
This sequence comes from Belonocnema kinseyi, assembly GCF_010883055.1. Taxonomy (NCBI): domain Eukaryota; kingdom Metazoa; phylum Arthropoda; class Insecta; order Hymenoptera; family Cynipidae; genus Belonocnema; species Belonocnema kinseyi. The sequence goes on along the minus strand of NC_046662.1, from coordinate 57,540,098 downwards.
TCGATTTTTGTTGAAACATATATTTTCAGTTGAAAATTCACGTTTTTGTAGAAATACTGTCTATGCGGGTAGAAACTGGTAAAAAATTTATATTATTTTTAATTGAAAATTAATTTTCTTGTTGAAAATTCGCCTTGCTGGGTTGAAAAACTCTTTCTTGTTCAAAATTCAGCTATTTGGTTTAAGATTTAACTAATTTTGGTAAAAATTCGTCTTTTTTCTTGAATTCAACTGGGTTAAAATTTTTTTCTCTTTTTTTTAATTAATGTTTTAATGTAGAGAGATTGCAAAACACTGAAAGATATTGATATTTGTAGAATGCCATTTAGACTCGATTTCCAATTTCATGAGAACGTTATTTAATTGTAACTCGCAAATCATTTAGCAAACAGCAATTCGTAATTTGTATTTTTTAATTGAAATGCGATATGCGCAGATCGCACTTGCAGCATGTTATTATAAAAGTTACAAGATCGTTGTAAATAGACTCGTGAAAGTAAGGGCAACCTGTTGTTGCCTTTACTACAAGACAAGGCATGTTGCAATAACTGCAATGCTTATGAATGAAGAAAATGTTTCTTCGTAATAATGATTCCACAACAAGTACTCCACTCACTTAAGGCGTTAATCGAACAAGTCATTAATCTCTTTATCATTCCTGTGCTCAATTTTAATTAATGCGAAAAATTCTATTTAATCAATACAAAAAAAATCTAGTTAATGCAAAAAAATTATAGTTGATGCAAAACAATGTTTTTTTATTAGTTTATTTAAAAAAAGTTTAGTGATAAGAGTCATACAGAATTTGATAAGGGGTCAGCCACAGATGACGCAAGAAGATTTACTTATAACAACTTAACGGTATTAACTTTTCAACAAATCAGATAATTTTTCAAAGTTATAAATCATTTTTCAACCAAAAAAGATAAATTTTTAACCAAGAAAATTAATTTTCTAGTAAGAAAGACAAATTGTTAACAAAATACATGAAGTTTTAACTAAAAAAGTTCAATTTAGATAAAAAAAATTAGTTTTGAACCAAAACAAATGATCTTCAAAAAAAAAAGTTAAAATGTGAACAAAAAAAAATATATCTTTAATTTAAAATGTAATTGTTCAATTTTCAGTTTAAAAAAATAGTTTTCAATTAAAAAAAAACGCCTTTTTAAAAAAAGTGTTCAATTTTCAACCAGGGAAATAAATTTTTAATTAAAATAATAAATTTTCAACCGTTTTTTTTTCTACTGAAAAACATAAATTTTGGAAAAAAATAGTTGCATTTTGAACATGAAAATAATTTAGTAACTAAAATGAAGAATCGACGATCAAAAAGATGAATTTTTAACCGATTATTTGAATTATTTACGGAAAAGTATGGATTTTCGAACAGAATAGAATAGGACAATTGTCAACTTGAAAAAACATTAATTTCAAATTTCATAAAACATATTTTTAACCAAATTATTCAATTTTGTCGACAAATAAATGAATTGTCAGACAAAAAGATCAATTTTTTAACGAAAAGGATGATTTTTTAATGCAATATTTGAATTATTTAACGAAAAGTATGGATTTTCGGAAAAATAAAATATTTTCATTTTTAATTTAAAAAAACATATTTTTAACAGTATTTGTTCAATTTTTAACCAAATGAATGAATTTTCAAACAAATAGACAAACTTTCAAATAAGATTAGTTTTCTACTGAAAAAAATGATTTTTTAATCAAATGGATGAATTATTTAATAAAAAATATGAATTTTAGAAAATAATAGAATAGCTCAATTTCAAATTTAAAATAAATTAATTTTTAATTTAAAACAAAAAAACATATTTTTAACGAAATCATTCAATTTTCAACAAAAAAAATGAATTTTCAAACAAAGAAATTACTTGCACTGAAAGGATAAAAATTCTAAAAAAAAAATTTCCACATAATCCCTAAAACTTTAAACAAATAGTTAAATTTAAAAACATGAATTATTAACAAATAAACAAAATACTTAAAATAGTCATGTTTGCAATAAAAAAAAAGTTTTTGAAATAAAATTATAAATCATCGACCAAAAAGATCAATTTTTAACAAATAATTCAACTATGTAATCGAATTTTCAACCAAAAAATAAGGATTTTTACCCAAAAAGTTGATTTTTCAACTAAAAAAGATTAATTTACAACTAGAAATGAAATTTTGAATTAAAAAAAAAACAACCAATTTGCAATTAAATTGTTTAATTGTTAACCAAATGAGTGAATTTTCAAACAAAACGATGAATTTTCATCCAACAAGATTCATTTTCTATAGAAAAAATGGATTTTTAACAAAATATATGGATTTTCGACAAATTAATAACATTTTTAACCAAAAAATAAATTTTCAACTAAAATGAAGAATCTTCAACCAAAAGAATAAATTTTTAATAAAATAGTAAATTTTTGTAAATAAAGAAATAAGGTTAAAAATATATTTTTTTAAGTTGAACATTCATGTCTTGTCAAATGTTGAGAATTGAGCTTTTGGTTAGCAATGAACTTTTTTTGGTTAAAATTTTAACTCTTTTGCGAAATGTACTTTTTTTACGTTTGTTTAAACATTAATATATTTTTTGTTTGAAATATCGACTAATACATTTTTTTTTAAAGAATTCATATTTTTGGTTTAATTTGTCAGTTTTGATCTAGAATTAAATTTCTTTTTTTTTTGGTCAGAATAATAATTATATTTTTGTCGTTGAGGATAATCCTTTTTATATTAGCATCCAACTACTTGGTTGAAACTTGAACACCTTTGTTAAAAATGCATTCTCTGTGTTGTTGATGATCCATCATTTTAATTAAAAATTCAACTATTTTATTGAAAATTTAACTCTATTTTGTTGATGATCATTTTTTATGTCATGGAGATTCAACCATTTGGTTGAAAGTTCTACTCTGAAGGTCAAAAATGCAATAGTGTGGTTAAAAAATAGACTTATTTGTTGAAAATGTAACTAGTTTTTTGAAAACGTAATTCTTTTTTTAGAAATTTAACTTTTACGTTAAAAAATCTTTTGTCAAAAAAAAGAACTGTTTTGTTAAGAAAATCATGTTTTAAGTTAAGAAATTGAAATATTTGGTTAAAAATTTTACTGTTTTTTTTTGTTATTCAGCAATTTTTGTTTCTGAAGATTCACCTATTCAGTTAAAAGTTCTTCTTTAAAGGCCGAAAATTTAATTATGTGGATTAAAAGTCACCTGATTTGTTGAATATTTAAAGTTCATCTCTTTAGTTGTGAATGCTAACTATTTAGTGTAAGATTATTTGGTTTGTTTTTTGAAAATTTAACTATTTGTTTCAAAATTCATTTTTCTGTGTTTGAAAATCAACTAGTTTCTAAAAAATTCGACTTTTTATCTCGATAAATCAATTCTTTTGTGGAAAATTCAGCTTTTTTGGTAAAAAATTAATTTTTTTTATTAAAAAATTCAATTATTTTGTTATAAATGCAATATAACCAACTCAATCTGAAGCTTTTTATTTTCATTCTTATATGGTATCTTTAAATTAATTTTATTTAAAAAAATGAATTCTTTTATTATAGTAAGAAATCGTCTTATATATTGCGTTTTATTTATCAAATGAAATCGAAGAAAAAATTATTCAAAAATATCCAGAGCCTTAAATTTCCATCCGATATTTATTGTTTATTTTTTAAAGTTAAAGTTCATTAAATTAAATTCTTGAATAATTTGTCCACTTAAAGTTTGGAAAAACTGAAATTTTCTGCATAACAACTTAAATGTTTATAAAGAATCTAGATAAATAAATTCCAAATGATGGCAGTTTCACTTGGAAAAATTCAGGATTTCAGATCGTTACATTTGACCAATTATTGTCTAAGATATATTATTTTCAGGAATATCTATACCCATTCTGGCCATGAAAGAAATTTTAAATTTGATAAAACCTTAGATTTAAATATTTTGTCACAAGAATTGTTAATAACAATATTTATTGTTAAATTTTCTGATAGTTTTATGACTAGCAGTCATTTGTCAACATTTCCAGTGCAAAAAAGTTTTTTATGCGACAGAGCCAAATTTTGAATTTCTTTATCTAATTTGTTTATAAAAATTTAAATTGTTATATCTTTTTAAATGTTATTAAATTTTCATTATTTTAAGAAATATCTGAAGTCGTTCTGGCAATTGAAGGAATTTATTATTTGAAATATCTCAAATTTTAATATTTCGCCACAAGAATTGTTTACACAAATGTTTATTATAAACTTTAAAATAGTTTTGTAATTAAATGTCATTCCTACATTAATATGAAGCAATTTTAGCAAAAAAAATTTGCCAATAATAAGAATATTTGTCAATTTGTTCATAAAATTTGTTTATATACATAAATGGAATAATAAACGAATCATTTCTATTCCGCTCAGTTATTAAAACCTGAAAAAATGTTATTTACAAATTTTAATTTTTTTCATACATCCGGTGGAAAAATTATTAATAAACAAATAGAGGAGGCAAAAATTCAGAGCTTTAAACTCTTCAGAATTTAATGAACTTTAATTTCGAAAAATTTAAAATCGGACCAAAATTGAAGGTTCGGGATATTTTTAAACGAAAAAAATCCATTTCCTCCCACTTTGCGGCCCCTCAAGTATCTTATTCCAAACAAAAAATATTTCGTGAGAAAACAAATAAAAAATATAGATAAAAGTTTGTATAGTAATTCCAAAAGTTTCCATTTCTATTTAAAAAATACAGACTTGAAGTTCAAAAAGTACATAAACAATTTTCAGCCGGTTGACTATTGAGTTCCGAGTTTGCTCGTTAAATGGATCAGTAGTTCGGAGCGTGGCTTTGATGGTAGCCTGCTCGGTTTATGCTTTTCTCCTTTTCGCCCAGTTTTACTGGACTGTCATGAAAAATTTTGAATTTTAGAACTTAGCATCTCAGGATAAGCGTTTCTAATTCGGCGAGACACTGTTGCCGTCATGACGTATACATAAAGAAGATAGATGCATTGACACATTGTAAAGTACGCGTGTATGGCGGCAGTAAAGTTGATACGATAAGCGGAGATACGGTCAAGGCCTCCTCGGATGCTCGCGTCCGTTCTCTTTCCGACATGCTAAATAAGAGTGAATTCTGGCTGAATTTTATTACCCAAAGTGCATTGCGCGCACTCTGCTGACGCCGAAGGCCCCTATGTGCAATGCTGAACGCATGCAGGCGAGGCTGCATTTAATATTCGGCACCGAACTTTTTCGCCTGACCCACTGACTTTGGCAGACGCTCGCCTGACCCACTGCATTCGAGTGACCTTGGGCCCGAAAGGGGTCCAGACAGTGCAGGGACGCGCCGCCATTTCGGCAGCGGAGCGTATAATTGAAACCGAATTTTTATGCTCGAGAGCAAGGCCACAACTGACGGCCCTGAATTTTCGGCTCTTGCACCAAGGCCTCTTTTCAACGTCCATTTTTGCGGTTTGGCTTTTGTAACCATTGTGGCTTTGTTCCCTTCTGGCGAATTGGATATTTAGCAACGAAAGTGGAAGTGAGTTTGAAGGTTGGGAGCTCAAATTGATGGTTTCCTTCATTTTTTTAAAGATAAAAATGGAATGAAGTGGCCATTCAAAAAGTACTTCACGCTATACAAGGGAAGAGGGGAGGGGCAGCTTTTTTGAAGATATCTGGCGAAGGGTTGGGGGGGATTACAACACACACGGAATATATAATTGTGAATAGAATTTTGTTTAAATTCTTGAAAAAAATGGAAATTGGCGATTTTATTTTATAATTAAAGCAAATTAGTATAGAATTCAGAGTCTTTTAGCCTTTTCTAAAAAATTGCACTATTTTGCCTTGTTTTCGAGAAACTTTCCCTCTTTCTCGTTTTTATTTTTTAATGTGAATTATTTTGAGTTGAAAGATTTATTCTTTTCAATTAAAAAGTCTACTATTATACTTTTGGTTCAAAGTTTATCTTTTTGTTTGAAAATTCATTTTTTTTTAATTAAAATTTTTTTTAACTGAAAATTTAACTTGTTCACTTCTGGTCAAAAATTGAACGTTTTTAGTTGAAAACTCTACTATTTGGTCGCAAATTTACCTTTTTGTTGGAATTTCATATTTTCAGGTTGAAAATAAAACAGTTTAGTAGAATTTTTTTCACTGCAAAATTTAGCTGTATTGTTGCAAACTAACTGTTTTTGTTGAAAATTAATTGTAATTAAAATAAATTAATTTTAATTCATCTACTTGGATTTAAAATTAAACTGTTTGGTTAAAAAGCTTTTTGGTTGTTGTTGATTTTTTAATTGAAAATGTGGCCATTCCATTTGTGGTAAAAGTTAAATATTTTTATTCGAAAGTTTATCTTTTCTATTTAAAAATGTCACTTGTTGAAACTTAATCTATTTTTATTGAAGATTACACTATTTTGTTGAAAATTGTTTTTTTTTAATATTAACTTTTTTATTTAAAGTTAAACTGTTTTGTAACGATTTTTTTTCTGTCTTGAAGATGTATAACCCGTGTATAAATTACCCTATTTTGCCCCATTTAAAAAGTGGCGTTTACAAGGCCCAGGCCAGTTTTTCGTTTTTCAATAAAAGTAATAAAATTATTATGAGGCACAAATGGGGCATTAAAATATAAATATCTGTCATTAATTATAAAATCACTCTTTTTGTTCCGCTTTAAAAATAACAAAATGACTTCCACATATGAATAATATATCAAAAAAAATTGTTATGGAGTTTTGCGGAGACTTGACCCACGTCGCGAATTCACGAGAGATACTCTGTTACGCCACACATCTGCCAAATTGCACTCGTCAAGGGACGTTTGGTCAACCTAACCTAGTTTGAATTTTTGGTGTAGTTATGTATATCAATGATAAAAGTATTATTTTTATTAAGAATCTTTTTACACAATATTCAAAGGTTAGAATTAATTTTTAAATTGTTACATTATAGATTTTATTACACAAATTGTTTTAGGAAATATTTGTGCTTTTCAGTATTTAAATTTTTAATCTGACAATAATTTTGCACACCAATTAAATTCTGCAGTTATTTATATTTAGTAGAGTGATCAAAACAGACAAAAATTTCTAAACCTGTCCAAGAATTTTGTAGAAAAAAAATTTTCCCCCAATTTTCCGAATTCTTGTTTGCGTTCATTAACAAAATATATTAAATGCTCTAATACTATCAAAATAATCTTCACCGATTGAAGCAAAGAATCTGACCAGATGCATTTTTAATAGCGTCTAAGTCATTTGAAGTGCATGAATATCAGATAGTAGTGTTTGATGATGGTATTAGTGATTGTTTGCTAAATAGCTGGTCATCTTTTGATCAAATAATGGGTCAGATTGTTACAAAATTGGTGCAACCACCTTATAATCCGGCTACGTTCGCAAAATTGAATCTTTTAATGGAAAAAAAGCTCCAGGTGACTTTATGCCTGTTTTGGATTGGTCAGCTTATCCTATTAAATTAAAAAGGTCAGGCTAGTAAGTTATTTTAGCAATTTATTTATTAACAATTTCGTAATGTAAGTCATTTCAAGGCATCAATATAAACCATACCTATACCACATTTTTTGTAGAAACTATTCAAGACGCGATTATGAGAAAGCGAAACAGATTGAAAATATATATAGGCAAAAGGAGGAGATCTTGACTCAAGGGGTAATGTCAAATGTGCCAAAAATAAAGACTGAAGTATATTTGAAGGTTTGATAGTCAATTCCATATTCAATTATTACAAATTTATTTGTAAGTGAATGCCATGCATATGTTAATTTTTAACTTATAAATAATTTTTGATACAGTGTAAATTGGATAAAAAGCAAATTTTCTTTCTGTAATAAATTTAAAAGTTTAGTAAAGTTATCAAGTTTTTGCATAATATAAAATGTTACAATTTAAAGCAATTGCTAAAATTTTACTGGTCTTAAAAAGGGGTTTTTGCAGCATCAAAGACTGACAACTTATAATATTATATGTATTTTCAGTCGCATTATACTAAATAAAATAAATGTTGTTTTCTAAAACTAGTTTTTTTTTTTTATTATAATTGGAAAAGTAGGGCATAGTTCAGGAAAACTGGACAGGCCCTGATAAGTTTGCCCTAAGTAGGGAAAAAATCTGCAAAAGCGTTACACGCCATGTATGGCACTTGACAGTTGACCAGACCAGGGCCACGCCAAAACTAGGGGAAACTGGTCAGTGCCTTACCAGGCCCACGTTTATATTTCTACACGGGAATTTGATTGTTAAAGTCAAGTATTCGGTTGCAAATTACACTTCTTCTTAAAAATTCAAATTTTTTATAGCAAATTAGTCTTAAAGGCTTAAAAATTCAAACAATTTGGCAACGAAAAAGATATTTTTTCGTTAAAAGTATAATTTTATGGTTAAAAAATAATCTGTTTTTGTTCGCGATTCAACTATTATTTTAAAAATTCGTCATTTTTGGTTGAAATTTACTATTTATTATTTAAAACTATATTTTTTCTGAAATGTTAACTATTAAATTTTGGATCAAATTTATTCTTTTTTTGTTACATTCGAATGTTTTTTATTTGATATTGAAATATTTTTTTACGAAATATCAATTATTCTATTTTTCGTTAAGAATTATTCTTTTTTATTAAAAATTCAAACACTTGGTTAAGAGTTCAGGCATTTAGTTTTAAATTCATTATTTGGTTAACAAATTTTCTTTTTGGACAGAAAATTCGTCCCTTTAAATCGAAAATTCATATTTCTTGACAGGAAAGTTATCATTTGAAAATTTAACAGCTTTTTACAAAGAAAGTCTTTTTGGCATAAAGATTCGAACATTTGGTTAATAATGGAACTGCAAGTGGTTAAAGTAAATTTTTTTTTTTCGTTTAAAAATGTTACCATTTGATTGAAATTTTTTTTGTAGGTTGAAAATTCAACAATTTAGTTAAAAATTCGCCCCCTTTGCTTGATTGTTCAACTATTTCGTTTTTAAGGCACTGTATCATCTAAAAGTAATTTTTTTATTTATTGAAAATTTAAATATTTGTGAAATCATCTTTCGTAGTTGAAAATTGATCTTTTTTGGTTTAAAAATCAACTGTTTCCGAAAGCATTCGACTTTTTAACTTGAAATATGGTCTCTTTTGGTAAAAAAATTAATCCTTTTTGGTTGAATATGCAAAATATTTCAAATTGAAATCTTAAAATTTTCGTATTGAATTCAGTATCACACCTCTACATTAATGTTATTTAAAAAAAAATGTATTCTCCTATTTTTCCAAAAACATCACTCTATCTCCTTTTTGGAGCACTTTGAGCTGTGACGTCATTATCTTTCGTGTTTTATTTTAGGCCTTTTATTAAGTGAAATCGAAAACAAGGACGCATTCTCAACAAAGCGGTGACATTAAGTCTGAGTCCGAAGAAAGACAAAAATGAATAAAAGAAAAGTGATAAAAATCTCATTTTCGAATTCAAGAAACGAAAGTCTTAAGGATAGTTGAGGACGCCACCGCAAGGGGCAGTGCACTCACCTCTGATGCTCAAGGAGTGGGGACTTGCTTCCACAGAGTGTAAGAAAGAACAAAATGAGACAACGGGATTACGAATTTAGAATTGGAGTAAAATCATGCAACTTTTTGAATTCGAGCGTCCAAAACTAGTTCATCCATAAATACCGCGAACCGATTTATTTATCGAGACATTAAAACGCTCCCACAATATGCCTCCATTTGAATGCGCATACCATTCTCATGCATATTTTTACAATCTCACGTACCCGAAGAGATCGACCATACAATGAGGCGAACCTTCTTCAGTAGACGTGATTTCGTGATTTTGAAGCCTTCACTTTTATGACTCGAGTTTCCTCGCGAATCCTACCCGAACGGGAGGAATCGAGGTAATCGACTTTGAAATTTGAGCGTCGGTCAGTTTGCCCCGGATGAGAGGCGATTGGGACAAGGGGAAAGGGGGAAGGGAGATAAAAAGCCTCGGCAGTGGAAAAAGAGCAAGAGGAGGATAGTGCGAGCGAGATGATGAGTGGATGAAAAAAAGGAGATAATGCTTGGCTGGATCGGGTATCGGCTGAATCTAACACTCTGAAGATTTCGTGGTGTTAGGCTCCGCCTCCTATATACTCCTATCCGACCCATTCTAAACAAATGAATCATTCTCCAAAATGGCCGCCTTGAATTTAGACGTCACGTGGCATCGGCGCACGCACGCACCGACACGAAAAACGCGCTTGTGTTGTTGGTCACACACAAGCCTCAACACACGCTCCCGCATACACCGAAAACTTACAGAGCACACGTTATGCGGTCCCTGAAAGATATATAGATTGGCCTCAAAAGAGAACGCATTCTTAGCATTTGAGGAGATTTTGTTAGTTCACGCGCTCAATCGTATGAAAATGACTTGACCGAGTTTATTGACAAAGAAAATTTGCATTAAAAAAAAGAGGGGAAAAAAATTTGGTGAGAAAAGAAATGTATGAAAGAGGAGGTGAAATGATAACGTGTGAGCAATGAGTATGAGTGTTACAAATCATGTATGTGAGTCAGCAATCGTAGAAGAAGAAAAGTTTCCGAGTACAAATTACTTGGTTCGTAAATTATGAAATCCGTACACACGGTAAAGTGGAATTAAGATTGATAGTGTTGGGTAAAGTGGGACGCTTGGAATTTTTGATTTGATGACTTAGTATTACTTTTTCTGGATATAAAACGGGTGTCCCGCTTTACCCCTAATTTTTTGTCTTCAATTTATTTGGTGGTTATCCAAAAATGTAAAAATCTTATTTACTTACTGTTTTTTACAAATTAAAAAAGTAGTTGGACTTTCAACCAAATTGTTAAATTTTCGAACCAAGAAAGATATATTCTTAACCAAAAATGTGGTACTTGATACTTTAACAGAGAGAAGATTTTCATTTTTCATCAGAAACAGTTCAATTTCAAAATAAAGGATAAATTTTCTACCGAAAGAGGTAAGACGACTTTTCAGAAAATGGTTCAATTTTGAGCCAAAAAAGATTTCAGTCGAATTTTCAACACAAAAATATAAATTCTCAAACAAAATTATTATATCTGCGATCAAATTTTTGGTTTAATTCATTTGGATCAAAAATTTTTGTGAAAAGACATGACAGATTAATAAGCTTATAGTATCAAATAAAGAATAGAATAGTGAAATTCAACTAGCAAGGACAAATTTTCAACTAAATAGATGAATCCTGAACAAAAACAGATTATTCTTTAACCTTACAATAGCACTTTTAAAAAGCAAAAATTTCTATCGAAAGAGACGAATTTTCAACCAAAAAGAGATTTATCATTCAAAAGGGGAAAAAAGTTAACCGAAAAATTCAATTTTCTACAAAATTGTTGAATTTTCAAGCCATAAAGACGAATGTGTTATACAAAAAATTCAATTTTCAACCAAAAAAGTTCATTTACACCCGAATGTTAGGTTTTTAAAATAAAATAATGAATCTTCAACCAAAAAAAGGAATGTTTACAAACTGTTTAACTTCAAATGAAGGAGTTGATATTAAAAAAAAATTATTTTCACCAAAGAAATTCATTTTTTAACTAAAATTATGAATCTAAAACAACAGAAATGAATGTTTAAAAAATAAATTCAATATTTAAACAAATAGTTGTATTTCTAACCAAAAATATAAATTTTCAACTAAAAAACGAATTTTTAACAAACGAGTTGAGTTTTAAAACAAACAAAAAAAAATTTTTCTACAAAGTAGCTGAATTTTAAACCTGAAAATATGAATTTTTAAGAAAAATTCTAATTTTCAACCTAATAGATACATTTTAAATTAAAAACGATCACTTTACAACCAAAAATGATATAATGAAATTTGCAGTTTAAAAAATTGATTTTAAACAAAGAAGTTAATTTGCAATAATATAATAGTGAAAATTTTAAGTAAAAATATTTTCCAGCAACTGTTGAACTTGAATTCTCAATTAAAAAGTGTACATTTTTCAGCAGAAATGGAATAATTAAATTTGCAGTTCAATTAAATTTCGGGTGAATTTAACCAAAAAAACATAAGAGGTCAAGAAAAAAGTAAATTTTCAACGAAATAGTTGAATTTTAAAATAAAAGCTAAAAGGTTTAATTTTTTATTGAAAAGGATAATTTTTTTAATAAAATACGAAAATTTTAAATTAAATAGTTGCATTTTCAACAAATCTGGTAAATTTTCTATCAAATAGTTGAACTTTTAAACTAAAAATATGAAATTTTAATTTAGAAAAACGAACTTTCTGCAAAGCATTAGTTAAATTTTCTACTAAATAGTTGTATTTTTGATCAAATTGTTCAATTTTTAGACAAAAAAGAAGAATTTTTTTACATACCATTTGAATTTTTTACCAAAATATTTTCAAATGAACAATGGAATTTTTAACTAAAGAAGTTGAATTTTTTACTAAAATAGGTGAATTATCAAATTTAAAAGTATTTTATTTTTCGATCTGAAAGGATTTATGACTCAATAAAGATAAAAAGGCCTTCTAAAGTGTTAAAAATTTCACGTTAAATTAATGAATATAATTTTTATTAATTAATTAGTTAATTATAATTTAAAAAATAAAGAAAAATTTACTTCTGAATTAAATAATTAAATTATCGTTCAAAAAGATTAATTAAAAAAAACACGAATTGTTGATAAAATTTATGGACTTTTAACCAAATAGTTGAGTTTTCTACCGCAAAGATAAATTAATAACAAAACAGATGCTTTTTTAACCAAAAGGAATGACTTTCTAACAACAATGTTGAATTTTGAATAAAATAATTCATTTTTAACTAAAACAGACGAACTCTCTACAAAAAAAATAGAAGCCTTTTTTTATCAAAAAAACGCATTGATTTTAAACCAAAAATAGTTGTGTTTTTATAACCAAACAGAATAATTTTCAACTGAAAAGATTAATTTTTTCAACAAAAATACGAATTTTCAATAAAATAAATCCAATTTTATGTAAATAGTATAAATTATAATTAAAAAAGATAAATTGTTAATAAAAGATAAAATAGTTGAATTTTCAGTAGATAATATAAGTTGTTGTACGAAAAAATACAAATTGTCAATCACATTATCTAATTTTTAACAATTTTAACAAAAAAGAATAAATTTTCAACCCATAAGTTGAACTTTTAACTACAAAAATGACATTTTTAACCAAAAAAATGGTTTAATCCACGAGAATTCTGGTAAAATGTACCCTTACCATTTTTTTAAACAAATAAATGTGCAGCCCAAAATAAAATAGCTAAGTTTTCGGTTTTAATACTTAATGTTTGCCAAAAAAAACAGAACCGACAAAGAATTTTAATTTTAAAACAAAGAGATTAGTTATAAATTCAAATGATAAAGTGGAATTCTTAACAACAATGTTTAATTTTCAACAAAGTTGGATTTTCATCTAAAAACGAAACATCTTAAATGAACAAGTGAAAGAAAAATAATTTTTCAACAATAAAAAATATATTTCAACATAATGTTTGAGTTTGTATTAGGATAATTAATTTATTAAACGAATAAAATTTTTAAATGAAAAGCCGAATTTTTAATAAATAACTTTCAACCAAACAGTTCAATGTTCAAGAAAAAAAATTACTTTCAAAAAAAGTTGTAAAGTTTTCAACAAAAAAATTGAATTTATAAAAAAAAAGATGAATTCTCAATTAAGAATAAGTTTCCGGCACGCAAATATGAATTTTGAATAAGAAAAGCTCATTTTAAATCAAATCGTTTAATTTTCAAAATATTAAGGTGTTTACCATTTTCTATTCATTTTTTTTTAAATTATTTTTTAAATTTTTGATGTAGAAATTTCTTGAATTTTCCCAGTTATTAAATTTTCAAGAATAATAAATTTGTATAAAAAAATATGTTTTTAATAATTATATTTATTTTAATTGTTGGTTTATACTACGAATGAAAACAAGGATCATTAAAATGATTATAAGAATTTTTGTATAACAGGTAAAATTTTATAACATTTAAATTGAATTTAAAAGTTATTCTATAAACATTTATTTTTGAATAAATCTAAAAGTTAATATTTAATTT
>NC_046662.1:57524631-57525880 GCF_010883055.1 Belonocnema kinseyi | reverse complement strand
CAATAAATTTATTTAAAATTATAATTTACAAAATAGTTGAATTTTCGACAAGCAAATATGAATCTCCTACAAAAATATAATTCCCTACTAAAGAAATGAGTTTCAAAACAGAATTGTTAAATTTTCCACAAAATAATAAAATTTTCAACCAAAAAATATTGCTGTAAATTTTATCGTAACCACAATTTTGAAGTTTCAATCTGCATGTAGATGGTCATAATTTTTATAGTTGCTAATCATTAAAATTCCAGACACGAAATTGATTTTCGGAATCGAATCATTCTGATGCGCAATATTTGCTGAACAAGTAAAAGATCCGTAATGTGTATAAAAGCTTTGTATATCATTTTACTCGAATTTCGGGATCCAATTTCAGTATCTAATTTCCTTAAATACATGGAAATTTGAATCAAACAAATTTCGGTTGATTAAAGAAAATATTAGATTAACAGAACAAAATTGTTTGGTTGAATAAACCAAATACTCCATCAACCAATACATATGGTTAAAACAACCAGAAAATTCGACAAGATCAATACAATATTTTATTGTCCATACAGTAACCAAATTCTATGTTTCGTCCAAGAAAAATTTGGTTGATTCAACGACATCGTCTTCTGTGTGTGTCTAACCTTGAAAGTCCTTAAAGATTACTTAACTCTACTCTCAATTTCAACAGCGATTACTGACATAATTTCCTTGGTAAAAAAATGCTATTACCGTTCTTGCAATAACACACAACGTGAAAAAGAATCAATTTTCCTTGTCGGAAAAAGTCACTCGCAGCACTTTTCCTTTCCATGGAAAGGAATGATCTTGAAACTGACGGCAGTGTAACTACTCTCGCGCTATAGCTGTCGTTAGCATCGATAGTGTCAGTAGAACAATGGGTTTAATGTCAAGATGAAGGAGGAGAGTATCGGCGGGTGGAGTTTTTATTGCTCGTTTAAAATAACTATACATATAATCTCTTTAGCGAATAGATTGCATCATAGTAAATGTCTAGAGAGTGCTGATACAGTTGGTGGCAATAAATGCAACCGTGGAAAGCGATTATCGTCGTTGCTGTGCAAGTGAGACGGAAAATTAGGCGATTAACTTTAAAATCGAACGCGGTCGCGTAACGAC
This sequence comes from Belonocnema kinseyi, assembly GCF_010883055.1. Lineage (NCBI taxonomy): Eukaryota > Metazoa > Arthropoda > Insecta > Hymenoptera > Cynipidae > Belonocnema > Belonocnema kinseyi. The sequence goes on along the minus strand of NC_046662.1, from coordinate 57,524,752 downwards.
ACTCCAGCCTTTCAAATGTCATTCACTCATTTCACGGTTTTTTACCTCTCGTGTCCCATTTTCATTATAGCCTTTCCTGAGAGTTCATTCATAAACTACGTGACCAATTTTGGGCTATTTT
>NC_046662.1:57458384-57524531 GCF_010883055.1 Belonocnema kinseyi | reverse complement strand
GTAGCCTTTAGGTAAAATCCGATTTTACGTATATACTGATTCTTTTGTGTTTCCCGTGAAGTTTGCGATGCAAATTTTTTTTCACTCTAGAGATCAAGACGCCCCCCCCTCCCAAATAGTTTCTGTTTCCGGAGAAAGAAAGCCCGTATTTTTTTCGAAATTCGAAAATTACCACGTGCGACCGGGCACTTTAAAATCCCATTTAACTAGGGGGGGGGGGGTTAATTCAGTGGAAAAAGGCATGTTTTCAAGAATTTTTGTTGACGATTCACTTGTTTTGTAGTGTGCATCATAACTGGCAACAGAATCATCTACACCAAAAAAAAGAAACATGCATTTGTTAAAGGAGATGTTTCTCGAGGTAACCCTAGGAGGATTTTTTTTTCGATTTTTCAAATTTCCGTAGAACTTGGAAGCCAAAAGGCAGATCTTCGCTAAGAAAAGTCGGCTAATTTATTATTTATTATTCATTATAATTTTCTTATACAAATAGTAACTAATGGACAATTTGAATACGTGTCATGACTTTTTAAACAATTTTCAATTTTTTAAACCAATGTAAATTATTTGAACAATTATTTATTCCCAAAAAATGTAAAGAATACTTTATTTTCTGATTGAAATGCAATAATTTGCCATTGCTCGGAGTAGTACATTTTTCTAAAAACATTATGTCGATTTTTTAAACAAAATTTAAAAATTCTGAGCCGAACAATTGAATTTTTAATCGAAAACGTTAATTTACTACTGAAAAAGAGGTATTTTCAATATAATTCAAGAATTATTAACCAAGAAGTTCATGTTTCGAAAAAAAAGATCAATTTTAAACAAAAAGATTAATTTATTACTAAACAGGTGAGATTTTGAACAAAATTCAAAAATTCGGAGCCAAAAAGTTGAATTTTTTATCAAAAAGGTTCATTTATTACCAAAAAACAGGAATTTTCAATATAATTTAAGAATTATTGACCAAGAAGTTGAATTTTCGAATAAAAAAGATAAGTTTTTGAATCAAAAGATTAATTTGTTACCAAAAAAGACAATTTTTTCCAACAAAATTTAAGAATTCTCAACGAAAAAGTTGAATTTTCAACTAAAAAAGATGATTTTTTAAACAAAAAGATTAATTTTCTACCAAAATAGAAGATTTTTTAACAAATTTTAAGAATTCTCTACCAAAAAGTTGAATTTTCAACTAAAAAAGATTTTGTGTACCTGGACCGGTGCAGAAATGGCGATTTGGTTTTGATAGGGTGCTAGTTATTTTTCCCTAACTATATTGCGGCGCTGAACGGGAAATCTGGAAAGGACTCGACAAGAAAGTCACGCTTTCCCTATTAATTTCTAATTTTATTATAGGTTATGTGGTGACGTGCTATGGCTTACGAGATTTCGTGCCCGCGTGAAAAAAGGTCGCATGGCTCAAGCATGGCAAGACACTTGGAAATATCTGGCTAAAGTATGGGTCACGGCTGAATGGTAGCATGGCGCAAGCCTTGCTCCTGTCCGTTTCCCATGCTTAGGACACGCTAAACACAAATGAATATTCTTAAGAACATGTAAGTGTTAAAGAAAACTAGCCTGCGTTAAAAATGAAAATATTAGTTTTGCCAAAAGTCGACACGTCTCTAAATGGTAAGTTCACTATCCGGGTGCACTGGGTCGCACACCAGGTAGTTTAGCACGTGCTCTACGGGAACTTAAAAAAAATTTAAATTGTGCCAATTGCCAAAATAACTACCATTAGTGAGTCGACGATCCGGATGCACCAGATTGAGCACCAGGTAGTATAATACGTATTCTACGAGAACTTTTAAAAAATTTAAATTTTGTGAATAATGAAAACAATTCCAAATGGTGAGGCGATGACGCGGGTGAACCAGATCGCACCCCACGTAGCTTAGCACGTATTCTACGAGAACTTTTTCAAAATTTAGATTGTTTCAACACCCAAAACTAATAGAAATTGTGAGTCGACCGTCAGGGTGCACCAGCCCCAGCAGCAGGTAGTTAATTACGTATTCTACGAGAACCTGTTGCACCCGAGTCGTTGACTGACCATTCTGAATTGTTTTCATTATTGGCGAAATTTAATTTTTTTTTAAGTTTTCGTAGAATACGTGTTATACTACCTGGTGCTCGATTTGTTGCAACCGGATCGTCGGCTCAAAATTTTAAGCAATTTTAGCAGTTGAAACAATCTAAATTTTAAAAAAGTTCTCGTAGAATACGTCTTAAGATATCTGGGGCGCGACCTGGTGCACCCGGATCGTCGAATCACCATTTGGAATTGTTTTCATTATTGACGAAATTTAAATTTTTTAAAAGTTCTCGTAGAATGCGTATTATACTACCTGGTGCTCGATCTGGTGCACCCGGGTAGCGAACTTACCATTCAGAGACGTGTCAGCTTTTGGCAAACCTAATACTTTTATTTTTAACGCAGGCTAATTTTCTGTGACACTCGTGTTTAGCGTGTCCTGAGCATGGGAAACCGACAGGAGCAAGTCTTGCGCCATGCTACCATTCAGCCGTGAACCATGCTTTAGGCAGATATTTCCAAGTGTCTTGCCATGCTTGAGCCATACAAACTTTTTTCACGCGGGTAATTATTAAAAATAAAATTCGGGTGAACTTCCGATTAAGGTTTACCTCCAGAATCATTTACACTGCGTATACCTATGTATTTTGATGCGCTGATTACGAATATGATAGTGAAAATTGGCGACTAGGCGATTTTCATGGTGAAACCATGAAAAAACCATAAAAATCATGGGTTTTGGCGTTTATCTCAGGTAATATACAAAATTTAGAAAAATGTTTTAAACAAAAGTTGTAGACCTCATCGAAATACATATTTTTTGTTTAAAGCATTTTTTTCTTCGATTGATCGTTTTATAGGTATGTACGTCCATTTGTTTCGGCTTGGTGCCTAATCACGCTCTTCACCGCGGGAATGTTGGAGTACTTTGAAGAGCATATATTTTTTTTATGTTTTGTTAGTATGTAATTTTTTTTGAGTTTTTAATATTTTTAACGTTTTTTTTTGCATTTTTGAAGGCCTTTTGTTTTTTATTGGTTTTATCAACATTTTTACCTGTTTTTGCCGGGGTAGCAAATTTTAATGTCCTGCATTAATTGCGAGAAAGGATCAGCGTTCATTTTTTTTACTCGACGCCGCCACAAAAACTCGGAAAGGTGATCCGCTTAATTGTTTTTTCGAACATCTCCACGAGATAAAAAGCGACGCATCCAACGCCAGGAGGACTCAATGTTTTGGGTGTGTGCCCCAGTATCTGAGTTCACGAATTCTTCGGAATGATTCACCGTTTTATGCACATAACCGCAATTCTCTAAATCTATGTATCCTTTCCAGCAATCGGTGTTGATTTCTGTGCCGGGAGCTACATGCTTTTTTATTAGATCGATTAGAATATTTTTATCGCTTTTGTTATCGGGGCAAATTTCTAATCGATAATTATGTGCATGTCCTCGGTGAATCATTCCTAAAATCCATGACTCTTCCACCACACGCCCTCTTTCGTACTTTCGACGACCGATCTTACACTCGTCGATTTCCACGATTTCGCCAGCACCCCCAATTTGACCTTCATCCTCAAATTTTCGGTCAAGAGCAACCATGCAAACCTCTCTACACTAAGAAAAACGATCGGAGACGGTTTCTGAAGATATTTCTTGACCTTCAACAATACTGCTTTCTCGAATGGTTTGCTCAAAGTTTAAATTTACAGCAAAGCTGTATATAATTAGCATGCAAGCTGCTGGAGAAATTCGGCACCTTTCAAACCACGTATTCTCTGCTACAGTTACATTGTGATTATACAAGCCTTTTTTTGGCAAACAAATTTACCGCATGACAGACGAATCTGCGAATATTGCACCCGACTTCGTTAGCTAATTCATTATGTTTAGGACTAAGTGTCGATTGCGAGACAATAAACCATGCGCACCTAGCGGTATTTAGCTTGAACGACACAGTGCACAATTATATTTTATTGGAGAAAACGTATATCCATTTAATTAGAAAACATATATCTTTCTATGAGAGAAAAATGTGTTTGGAATAAAAAATATATTCTTTCAAGCGAAACATATATACAGTTCACTCAAATATATATTTCTTTCTTTGAAAAGAGAGTTTATGTTTTCACATATCTCCCCCTTTTCCAAGTCCCGTGGGGGCGGAAAGGCACCCCTGTGACAGGTTATAGAAATAATGTATGTCACATACCTCCCCCTTTTCCCAAGTCTCGTGGGGGGCGGGAAGGCACCCTTGTGACTGGTCACAGAAATAATGTAAGGTCACACCCCTGCCCCTTTTCCCACGCGACGTGGGAAAACCATTCTACGAGCGCATATTCACTATTCAGCCTTCTAGAATTTTTCAAATCATTTAAGTCTGTTTTCTCAAAAACTATTAGTCGTAGAGTAAAAACATATTGCATATAAAATATGTATTTTTAAAAAATCTACAACTTTTATTTAAAGCTTTTTCATAAATTTTCAATATTCACTGAGATAAACGCCAAAAACCATGGTTTTTATGGGGTTTTCGTGGTTTTCACCATGAAAATCGACTAGTCACCAATTTTCACTATCATTTTCGTAATCAGCGCGTAAAAATACGTAAGTGTACGTAGTTTGATGGGTTTTGGTGGTACACCCTAATCGGAAGTTTTTCCTAAAGTTCTTGCTGGGTACAAATTATAACATGTTTCTTAAGAGCCCTGTCTCTGAAAAATTCTGAAGCGTGATGCTATGGTTGCAATAGAAAAAAGTTTAACTAGCACATTACCATAATCTATTACTAGAAATTTTTTATTCACAGAAGGAAAATATTAATCGAAATGTAAAGTACATTTTCTTTGCAAAAGTTAAATCTAAACATTTGACACCTTTCTGTAGCCTCTGACAAAAAAGCACACTCCTCCGTTTCCTCGTATTTTTATTGGCATTAAATTCTTAAATATACTTCGCACGTTATTTGAAAACTAAATTAGTCGTTGAATTTGACTAGAGAAGACTTATTACTTATAACTAAATAGATACGCAGTTCATTAAAATATCCGCAAGCACCGAGAATCGAACGCACGCACCGCACGCTTATAAGTCGAACGCCTAATCCCACTAGATACGATGCCACGTTGAATACGATATCGTAAATACTTGACGGCATTCATCCGATACTTTCAAACTGAGGAAAAAAGTTTCTAGAAACTCAATTTTTAAGGCAGCAAACGATTTAAATTTTATCAGAAAAAATAAAAGTTTTAAAAGTTTGAGTCTCGGTAATTTACAAAAAAATTTCTTTTTTTAATTTGAGTGTAACTAAGCATAATAACATTAAATTACTTCTTTGCACTCACAGACATATCACCCGTTTTACCTGTCTAGGGCTTTACAAGGCCACCTCGAGAAAATAATTAATTGATAGAAATTATTGTTAATATATATCTTTATAAATAAAGCCTTTTATCTAGTTTGATTAGAAAATAATAGTGCTAAAAAGTAAATTTCAAGTAGAACACGACAATAACCCGTAGAGGGCCAGCGGAGGGAAAGCCTAGATTCTTCTAGCTAGAAAATCTGACTGCGGCCTCACGTATGAGCGATTAGAAAAATATTAAATTGGAAATTAATTGTTTACACTGTTTAAACGAACAACAAGAAACGTTCAATTAGTATGACAAATATAAATTTTTAAAATTATTTTTGAATGTTATTGCAGAACTTTAATTGCAACACAGTCTATAAATTATTTTTACACAGTGCAAATAAACTTTTATATGCTTCTACACTTCTATTTTGTTCTGCATATCTCACTTTTCGAACATTTAGTATCTTTAGGACAAATTTCTTTCAAGAGTGTCATCCTGAACATTTATAACCTCACTTTTGCCTTCTGCATTGTCACTTTCGTTCGCTATTGTCGATTGCTCAGTGCGTAATTTTTTTTCATTGGGTAACTTTTGCTACTGATTTGGTTTAAAGCCCTTTTTCTTTTCATGATTCTATAAATAATAATAAAATAACCAATAATAAAGACATATTGTCATTAACCTCGCAAGGCATCACACTTTTGGAATATATAAGGCTATCAAACATTGTCTGGATGGGCTTGGACATAGTACTGCTTGTTTACCCGTCAGGGTTTGAATTTACTGTATAAGTAAAGACTCCTAGGATTATAATTTATTAAAAATTCCATTTTTGTAGATAATGACAAATTTAGGGAAATACCTTTCGTATTCTAGTAGTGCCTTTCTAAATTCTAAGTTAGAACCTTACTGAATTTCCCTGTAATTGTCTAGAAAACAAATAGAGGTAACCCTACCAACCCCTAACAAGAGCTTGCATAACATTTTCTAGTCAAGTTACCCTTTATAACAACCGACCAGTTCTCTGTTTAAAGTAGGGAATATTAGGGCAGTATCTACACGGGGAGTAGAAGTTAATTCTGGTCTATAAGGATTTTTTTGTTGTGCAGAATTCTTGAAAATAAAACCAAGGATCTAACGACCAAATTTGAATAACCACCTTAAATGCTCCTATTTCACCCTGTAAAAAGATGAAAAACATTTCCTATAGAAGAAAAGAAAAAAATTATTTATTTGGGGACTTTGTTATTATTATTATTATCAAATCACAGTAAAAAAAAAACATTTTTTTATTATTGCGAAGGTTTCGGTATTCAGACAGCACCCTTATTAAGAGAAAAAAAATCAAGCAGACTGGAACAGCAACGAAACCACGATGCGCTCTGCCTGTCAACCGAGAATCTAGTGAGGGTCAAAATAAAACCCATCATAAACGTACCTGAAATATCCGATGATGTTGATATTGGCCTATTGACCCTCGTCGGATATTTCAGATATGTTTGTGATGGGTTTGCATTTTAACCTTCACTAAATTCTCAGGTGTCCGGGAGAGAACATCCTGGTTTCGTTGCTGTTCCTACCTGCTCGACAAAATTTTTATTTATCTTAATAAGAGTGCTGTTTGAGTAACGAAACGGTGATATTTTTTACAAGTGTTTTTTTATATGTGATTTGATAAAAAAATAATAAAAAAGACGAAAGAAATAAAAAAGAGAAGGAAGGGTATTTGGTTGGTTGTCTTCTCATTTTTCTTTCCTCTTTTTTATTTTTTTTTAAAAAGAACATTTTTTATCTTTTCTTTTTTAAGACATATTTTAAAACTTTTTTGTTTAATAGGCTAAAATAACATATACCACCCACTTAAAAATTGAGGTTTCAAAAATTAAAAATTTTGTCAAAAGATTTTAAAGATTTTAAAAGATTCCTAGGAATTTGATGAGATTACAAATCATTTCGCAGAATTATAGAAAATAAAAAGATGTTAAAAAATATACTAGGATTTTCGAAAGTTTCAAGGAATTTTTACAGTATTTTCAAAATTTTAAGGGATTTTAAGGAATTTCAAAATAACTGAGGGATTACATTAAAACTTAAAAGATTTCATAATGTTATAAGAAATTTCTATAGACTTTGAATGATTTGTAAAGTTAAGATTTTGCCAATGATTCCAGAGAATCATCATTGAATTTCAAAGTTTCCAAATAATCTGCAGACTTTCAATTTCATCGGATTTTACGGCATTTCCAAGCATTTCAAAGATTTTTGCATTTAAAAAAATGTAGTGAAAAAATGTTTTTCAAGAACTGATTTTGTTTAACGTTTATTTTTACCACGGAATTATAATCACTTTGTACTCACTTTAATTTACTTTATACAAAAACATTTTTATTTTTCTGACAAAAATCAATATTCATTTGCAGAAATGCGTATTTCTGATTGATCTAAAAGAAAGTTTAAAACCACGATCCTGGGTTCTAGTCCCAAAATCATTTAAACTATTAATTAATTGTAACTTCCGTAAAAATTTGTGACAGTAAAAACAACTTCTGATGATACCAGACGCTGAAAATTAAAAAAAACTTGGCACAATAAGTTATATTTGCGATAAGTTTTTTACTGGTCCAGTATAGCATCATCTGTATTTCTTGAAAAATAACTTACTATTTCTACGGAAATTAATGTTCATTAAAATAAATTGTTGCATTTTTACCACGGTTGATTTTTATTACTAAAAATCGTTTTTTTTCTCAATTTTCATTTGTTTACCTTCATATATCATTTTTTACTTCCCGTTATGATCTCACAAGGTCGATTCCACTCAATGTAGACTCACCACTACACATATCTGATCCGAGAGACGACTTGGAAAAACACAATTTGTTGTTTCTTAATTGCCGCACACATTGCGGAAAATGAATTATGCATGCCAGAGCAAAATTTGTCCAAACTCCGTATATCAACATGCTCGATCCATTTTTCCCCGACCTTAATGCTCCTTGTCGATTTTTATCTCGCCTAGCACGAATATCTCATTTGTTGTGACGCTCATCCTGAAAAGTGTTGGGGGAATCAAGAATCACAATATAAAAAAATGTAGCATGCTACGTCTGAATGACCTCGTACGAATATCTTATTTTTTGACGCTGATTCTGAAAAATATAGGGAGAATCAGGAATCGCAATACAAAAAAAAGTTTACGGGAAATGAGGAATCGCAATATAAAAAATAATATATAAAAAAAGTATCAAGCTGTGTCTGAATGGCTTCGCACGGATATCCAGTCTGATGTGACGCTCATCCTAAAATATGTAGAGAGAATCAGGAATCGCAATGTGAAAAAATATTTTTGGGGAAATCAGGAATCGCAGTGTAAAATAATTTTTTTTTTTTAAAGTAGCACTGCGTATATGAGTGCCTTCGCATGAATATCTTATTTGTTGTAACGCTCATCCTCAAAAGTGCTGGGGGAATCATGATTCGCAATACAAAAATTTTGTAATTAAGTAAAAAAATAAAGCAGGCTGCGTCTAAATGGCTTCGTACGAAGATCTAATTTGTTTTGACGCTCATCCTCAATAGTGTTTGGGGACTCAGAAATCGCAACCCGTGTAGAAATCTTAATTGGGTATTGTTGAGGGCCTGATGGGGTTTCCCTATTTTTATTAGGGTCTGCATGGGACAAATTGTTAGGGGGCGTCAAAGAAAATCTGTTCAGGCCCGTAACAAGAATCCTTATTATTTCCCAATTAATGTTAGGGGCCCTCATTAGGGCTCCAAAAAGGGCCTTTTTTCAAGTACATGCCATTCTTGTTCTTTTCATTGACAAAATATGTCCGATATTATTGTAAAGTGACGTATTTATGTATAGGTTAGGTTCAGATTTTTTAATTCATATGCACTATTCTATGAAATTGATGGTTCCAGGTATCTGCAAAGTTGATAGTGATAAAAAAATACAATTTATATATCAATAAAAATTACGAATACTATTTTAATATAATAAAAATATATAAAAAAAGAATATTCGAGAAAAAAATTTTCAAGCGTCTTCACATACTTTAAAAATTGGTTCTCTTTTCTCTTTATGACAATAATTGAATAAAATCCTATTAGATAATTCGCACAAATAGTACACAATTCATATAATTAAAGTTGAATTAATATAAAAATCATTATTTTTTCACATGTAGCACACGTGTGACACAATGACCTAACCTATAAACGTCATTCACAACGTTCTTTTTTGCTAAACTTCTAAAAGGTTTATTTTAATCTGAGTACTTACCGCTATCAATTTAACACAAGAACAATAATTCACTAAAATTTTCATCGATTTCCAAAAATACTACGAAATTTTTTAAAAATGGTCTAAAAGTTTGTATCACGTGTTGTTAACGCAGAGCGTGCATAGTTAGAACGAATGAGTTCAGGTCCGATATAAATCGAGCATTTCATACCTCTAATTTTCCGCGTGAAATGTTACCATTTCAGATTTTTCAGGGTCTAAAGCGATCCTGTGCAGGACCACAATAGGGGGGCTTATTATGGAAGTTATCTCAATTAAAAGGGTTGCCATATTCGGACCATAATAGGTCCTGATGGGGGCAACCCTCATAGAGGTAAGCTGTTGAGACCCCTAACAAAGCCCCAATATTATTAGTGACTATTAGGGCAATTTCTACACGGGAATACAAAAAAATACTGTAAATAACTTTTAAAAAAATATTTGTAAAAAATTTGTACATTTTTTTTGGTTGAAGAAATTTTGTCTCACTTATTTTCGTAACTTCTATCGTTGTACTCACATATAATTTTTTTTTATTTTCAATGTTGTTTTTCAAAAATAAAACAAAACCAACTTATACTACAGCAAAGTAATTTCTAAAAAAATTTCTGTTCTTGTTTAGGTGTACAATTTTGGTCAATTTATCTCTTTACGTATCTTGCTCTGTTTTCGACGAAATAAAGTTATTGCTTTTTCAATCGTTTTTTTTTTGCGATAAAAATTTGAATTTACGATTTTTTGTTAGAAAAAATTTTAAAAATTGTTTGGACAATCTTGTAGGGCCTTGAAGAAGTAACGCTTTTTTTTTCTTGAATTTTCTTACATCACGCTTTGTTTGGCAGACCAATTTTACCTTTGTTAAGGGGACCAATTGTTCGTATTTTGATCTATTTTAAATAGCTGTCGAAAGAATTTCAAATATTAAAAAAAGTGATCTCCAAAATATTTAAAATGCTCTAACTGTTTAAATATTCTTACTGAGTTACGTGTCTAAAAAATATTTTATTTCTAATCTTACATACTCCAATGTTTTTATATCGTGATGTATTTGATAATCCTTTTTTATATTCTCAAATTTTAGTTTAAGAGGTGATACATAAGATTTTAATATTGCTTTATTTAAAAATCCCTTTCAATCAAGAATAATGGAAATGAATTAATATAGACCAAATCGGGGCCAGACCGGGCAATCTCTAGGCACTACACTTGGGCCCCGATCGGGTAACGCGTTTCGTTTCGAGTCTGGCCTCATCTAGATAGCCCGATTTGGGCTAAATTCTGCTCGGTCTGACCCCGGTCAGATCCATACTGGAATTTCCACTCAGGGAAAGTCATTTTTCACATAAAACCAATACCTTCTCATGAGGATGAGAATGTAATAAATAAATAAAATGATAGCACGCGCTGCGTCTGAATGGCCTCGTACAAATATCTAATTTGTTTTGACGCTCATTTTAAAAAGTGTTTGGATGAATCAGGAATCACAAAGTAAAAAAAATGTAGCACGCGGTGTCTGAATGGCTATGAATTGGTCTGTGAAAATTCGTCGAATATGGGTCGCGTTATACAAGATGGCAGTCAAAAGTGCAGAGATTAGATAGTAGAGAATTGAGTCTCGAGTCGCGGGGAGAGCGCCTCGTGACGCCTCTCCGGCGCTGCGGCGATCGGTGCTGCGGTTACGTAATTGCGAAATTAATGTATTTTCCAGAAACGGGACGCGCGGGACGGTTTTGCGCCATTGGTTCGCTCCAATGCGCCTCAAGCTCTCCTATCCGATTCTATACTTGACATTAAATTCCGTCGGCCTTCTAGGAGCTGTCCGTGGTAGTAGTCCGCTTGTAGGCAGCCACATGAGCCTTTCTCTTCTCAACCAATGCTCGAGAGTCGAGCCACACAACCGAAAAATCTACGCCTACCACGCTATCACGCGAGCTGGATTTCGTACCGAGCCACACTCAGAAAACAAATTTGCTTAAAAAAAAAAACTGTTTTTTTAATATAAATAAAAATTTGTGGAATTAACGAAATTTTTCAACTACCAAAAAATTTCGTAAAAACAAACGAAAAGAATATACATTTTTTTTGTCCATTTAGTGATCCAACTGCTGGGCCAACCAAATTTTGAAATCTTCAAAAAATAAATAAAATAATTGTAGACCAAACAGTTACATTTATAACTAGATAGTGGATTTTTAAGCAAAACAGACAAATTTTTCTAGAAGAAAGATAAATTCCTATCCTAGAAAGATAATTTTCTTACCAGGAACTTAACCACCAGAAGAGACGAGTTTTCAATTCAAGACGAGATGAATTATAAATCCAAAAAGACGAATTTTCAACATAGTAGTTGAATTTTCGAAAAAAAGGTAATTTTTAAAACAAATTAGTTGAATTTTCAAAAAAATACTTGAATATTTAACAAATTAATTGAATTTTTAATCACATAGTTAAACTTTAGAACTTTTAAATAAATAGTAGAATTTTTTAACCAAACACACGATTTTTTCAGATGAAAGTTGTATTTTTAATCAAAAAGCACGAATTTCGTGTCCCAAAAGACAAATATTAAATAAAACAGTTAAATTTTCAACAAATTTTCATAACTCATTCTATGTCCCAGTAGTTATATAAAACGTGAGGGCAATTTTTCCACAACTTAAAAATAAAAAATTAATATTAAAAAAGTATTTATTTTAGGCCAGTAGAAAAAAACAACGAAAATCAAAATAATTATTGGAATAATTTAATTCTTAAGAAATAATTAAATTTTTAACGAGATAGTTGAATTTTCTACTAACATGATGAATTTTTAAAAACAAAAAAGGAATTTTAACAAAGATTTTTATTTTTCAACCAAGTAGTTGAATTTTAAATCAAAAAAGGATTATTCTTACCGAAAAATGTAATAATTATTTCAACTATTTTTATTTTCAATTAAAAATCGTCGAATTCAATCAAAAAGATGAATTAGAAAATGAAAACTATGATATTTGATATTTCAAACCAAAAAGTATTTTAATATAAAATAAAAAACAGATTAATTGAACCAAAAAGGACCAATCTTTAACAAAATAATTCAATCGTCAACCAAAATATTTTAATTTATAATCTGTTTTATTTTTAACTATAAAGGATAAAATTTTAAACCAAACGGAGAAATTTTCTACAAAAGAGTTAAATTTTCAACTGGGAAAGATTTTTCAGTCAACAGAGAAAAAAAATGTCAGCCAACTTGCTGAATTTTCAGAGCAAACTTAACTTGTAACCAAATATAGTAGAATTTTAGGAAAAAAGGTGAAATTTCTACAAAATTAATTTTAAAATAAGGAGTTCAGTTTTAAAGCTAAACAGTGAAATTTTTTAGAAATCTATTAAATTTTCATTCTGCAAAGACGAATTTTTAACAAAATAATCGAACTTTCAAACAAAAGAAGATCCTTTAACAAAATAGTTACATTTTTAACAATTAAAATATTTTAATTTTGAAGAACATTTCAAACAATATAGTAGAATTTTTCACCTGATAGTTGCATTTTTAACCTATAAAGAAAAATTTCCATCCAAATAGTTGACTGTTAAAGTTAAACAGACGATTTTGTCAGCAAATAATTAAATTTTCAACAAAATAATTCCACTTTCAACAAAATATTTGAATTGTAAATGAATAAAGAATCGGAAATATGAATTTAATTTCCAGTTGACAATATTGATTTCTTGGGGAAAAAATTAATGAATTTTCAATATATTAGTTAAATTTTCAATCAATAAATAATAAATTTTCATCCAAATCGTTGACTGTTCCGGTTAAACAAGCGATTTTTTGAGAAGATACTAGAATATTTATTTCAATAGGATCAATTTTCTATCTAAAAAGACGAATGTGTAACAAATTGGTTCAATTTTTAACAAAAGAATACAATTTTCGACAAAATAGTTGAATTAAAAATTTATTTAATTTTCGACAAAATAGTTATTATGCATAAAATCTAAGAAGAATCTACTAAAATCTACTAAAAAATTGAACCCATCTGATATTTCCGCCAAGAAAATGTTTCAATTTTTAAATTAAAAAAAAACAGTTAAATTTAATTTTAAAAAAAGATATTTTCAACAAAACAGTTGAATCCTCAACCAAAATAATTAATTTTTAACCGAACAGTTGAATTTTTAACCCAAAAAGATAACGTTTTTACCAAAAGAGATCAATATTCATACAAAAATTGCAAAATTCCTAGAAATCAGTTGAATTTTCCAACCGGAAATATGAATGTTTTACCAAAACTCTAATTTTTTAGCAAATAATAGTTACATTTTCTATGAAAATAATGGAATTTTCAACACCAAGAAATAAATTTTTTAACAAAACAACTGAATCTTAAGCCAAAAAGACGAATTTGGTATAAAACAGTTTCATTTTCCATCCAAAAGTATGAATTCTTAACAAAAATCTCAATTTTCAACCAAATAATTGAATTTTAAACTAAAATCGATCAATTTTCACTTAAAAATGGAATAGTTATATTTTAACTAAAAAAAGTTCATTGTTAACCAAAAAGAAAATCAAATTTTCGAAAAAAATGAGTTCAATCTTATATTAATTATTATTATTATTTAACACGAATGTAAAAAAGTATATCAATAACCAAAAATTTCGACACTGTCAAATTGTTCTTTATAAAAATAAACAACAATGATCAAACGTTATTAGTATCAACATAATGATTATTATTATTATTATTATTATTATTATTATTATTATTATTATTATTATTACCAAATTCATTGAACAAGTTTCCTCCAAGATAAAAATCCTGTATCTCTCGTATCTATTTTAAACTATTGTCGATTGATTTTTGATTGGATGGCGACCTTGCAGAAACTTACGATCACCCAATACCGGTTGGAACTTTGTGTTTACGTCCTTCTTGATCAGCGTCATAACGTTTACATAACGCTTTTTTTCTCTGTACATATTTTTGTAATTTCTCGTCTAACCTGCACTCTAAAACGGATGAATTCCATTGCACGAGCTACCTTGTAGAATATAGCAGGGATCATAGTCTTACTATATTTCCCTTAGCTCCCCCTTTTTCCCCTATTTTTGATTATTTCCCTTTTTCCCCGTTTCTCTTTAAATATACTACATTTGAGAATACAATATTTGAATTACGCGGGAAAATTCTGACAGGGACTAGTCTAGAGATTGAATCGTAAAATTTGAATTTGCATTTGCTTGATGTGAATATGTCATTTATGCAAATCTAAATTTCATCATTTGAAGTCGGGACTCTTGCGTCTCAAATTTTATTTTTAAATCTTACTAATAAAAAAATTACAAATGTTCACTTCACCGATTTCAAATTAAAGTATTCAGGATTTAAATAAACATTTCTTAAGGTGAAATAATTTTTGGCTACAAAAATTATCATGATTCAGTTAATAATGATGGTATTTTTGTCAAGAAAAAATATTTTTGATTCTGAGCATGATTTCAAATATATAAAAGTTATTTATTTCACAAATGTTATGTTTTGTCGGAATTTTTTGAATCGCCGTGAATGAATTTCCAACAACCTAACCCAAATATAATAAAAGTTGGAATTTTTGTTTAAATCTTTTAAATTTCCCAATTGAGAATCCATTAGATGACTATCAATATTTAAAACATTATTTGATTATGGCGATCCATTTTCTTCAATTTTCAACAGTTAATATTTAAAAATTAGCAAATTGAATTTTTATTTATTTTTTTAATTTGCAGCAACTGGAAATTCATTTCTTGAGGCCTGGAAATTGTAGAAAATTGAGAATTGAATTTTCGACGGCTGAAAACTGATGAAAATTGATCCATGAATTTTCAACAGATAAAAATTCAATTGTCGAAAATCGAAGAAAACTAAAACTTGAATAATCAAGAGTAGAAAATTCAAATTTTGCAAATTATCTGTTAAAAATAGAAGAATATTTAATTTTCAATTACTAAGAAATGGAGAAACTTGCATTCTTACCTGTTGAAAACTAAAGAAAATTGATAGTAGAATATTTTATTCATGAAAATTGAAGGAAATTGAAAATTAATTAAAATTGTACATTGAATTTTAAGTCGTTAAATTTTTTTCAAGTGTCAACATTTGAAAATTGAATAAGCATTCAAATTTAATTTTTAACTATGCTTAAACTTGATGAAAACAGAAAATTGAATTTTCAACTATTGCAAATTCAGTTTTCATTATTCGAAAATTTAATTGTTAAAAAGTCAAGAAAATTGAAGTCTTAAATGTTAAAAACTGAAGAAATATTGCATTTCTAACTGTCGACAATTAAAGAAAATAAAAATTGAGTTTTCAATAGAGGAAAATTTAATTGTTTGAAAATTAAAAAAATTTAATTATCAGCTATTTTAAAATTGCAAAAAGTTAATAATTAAATTTCCAATCAAAGAAAATTTAGATGTTAAAAATTTTAGAAAGTTGAGAATTGAATTTTCAACAATTTAAATTTAACTCTTGAAAATTGAGTCAAATTGAATAATCAACCGTTGCAAATTGAGTTTTCAATAGTTGAAAATTCAAGAAAATTGAAAATTGAATTTTCAACTCTTGAAAATGGCAAAGAATTGAAATTTAATTCTCAACAGTGGAAAGTGAAATTGTTTTAAATTAAAGAAAATTAAATTATCAACTGTTAAAAATTGTAGACAGTTGATAATCGAATTTTCAACAAACGAAAATCGAATTTGTAGAAATTTGAAGAAAAGGACCTTTTCAATTGATTTATATTGAAAATTTTTTTATTTTCCACTGTAGAAAATGATAGAAAATTGAAATTGAATATTTAACAGAAAATTGAATTATTAACTGTTAAAAATGGTAAGAAGTTGATAGTTGAATTTTCAACAATCGAAATTCAACTGTAGAAAATGGGGGAAAATTGAATGTTTAATTCTGGAAAATTCATGAAAAATTGGTAATTGAATTTCCAACAGTGGAAAATTCTATTCTTGAAGTTGAAGATAATTGAATTTAAGTTGTTTGAATCTTAAAGGAAATTGAGAATTAAAAAAAACTAAACATTTCATTTTTAACAGTTGAATTTTCTTAAATGCACAAATCCTGATTTCAACATGAGGATTCTATGAATAAAGATTTAAATCCATAAAAGACAAATTTTGAAAAAATTACGTTTTTCGAAAACCGATCACTACTGGCAATTAATTTTGTGGCATATTAATAGTCACTCAATAGAGTCGCAAAATTGATGGATTTAAACAAAACAAATTATAATTGATCATTTCCTAGTAACTATATCCAATTTGTAAAAATAAATTTCATTCATGACAGAAGTAATTAAAAAGTCATCTAGCATTATTTGAAAATACAACATTTTCTTTTAAAAGAGAAAGTTTTTTACATGTGTAAATTAATGTTTAATATTTCCCCTATTTCTCCATTTTTAGTGAAAAAATGATCCAATTTCCCCATTTTTGAGCTTCTCTTGTGCTATGATCCCTGATATAGTAAGAGCGAAAGCAAGGTCAAGGTACAAGTTTCTTTCACGTTTGCTTTCTGATAAAGACTTTTTGTTCTTTTTCTCACGTAACCGAAATTCAAGATTCGTAATCGCATAATCTCTCTTTCATATTTGAGTGCGTTCTGCGAAACGGGCCGAGTTTCAACTATGGCTGGACGAAAAGTGGCAAATTACATCATATAGTGCGCCGCACAATGCGACGAAATAGGAATTGGGGTTTAAAAAGTTCCAAAGTCTACATTCCTATATTATAAATTATATTTCTTGTTTTTCTCTACACATGGCCCTGAATCAATATTTGTTTATAACAAATATGTTTTTGTTTTTAAGTTGTGAAAAAAATCTTCTCTGGCCCTGCTGGGATTTGAACCCAGGTCTACATAATAGATTACCGGTCTGGTGCTCTAACGGCAATAAGCTGCATTTCTTTGCCGATTTTTCTGTTTAAAAAAAATTAAATCCAATTAAATCCTACAAAACTTTGTCGAGCCGATTTTTTAAAATAAATTTTTTCAAAACGTTATTTAAGTTGAAAAATGCCAAAATACATAATTTTTTATATTTTTGCTACCTACTTTGCCTCATTCATTTATTTTTTCTGGAAAAGATATAGAATTTGTGAATTTATATTCGCTGAACAGTTACGATATTGTGGATAAAGTTCCAGCACTTTCTAAATTTCTATAAACAATTCTTTAAAAAAATTTTAATTAATCAGCACTTGAATCACGTAGTTGATTTTTCAACTGAAAAAGACCAATTTAAAACAAAAGTATTAAATCTTCAATAAAGACAAATTAATTTTCAACTATTGAAAATATTTGATTATAAAACTATTTTTTTGTAATTTATTGCAGAATAAAAAAATATCAACCATTATTGCAATAAAAAATGTTATTTTTTATTGATAATACTTAGGTCAAGTAAAAGCGATATGTTTTTTTTAATGTATAGAATTCCTGAAAATAAAATCAAGAATCCCACGACCAAATTTGGACAACCACCATAAAATTCTCATTTTGTAATTTAAAAAAAGATCCCCTTCAAAAAAAAATTTGAAAAAAAATCTCTGGATAAAAATAAAAAAGAGGAAAGAAAAATGAGAAGTCAACCAAATCATCTTTTCTATTTTTGTCGAGAGAGTTTTGTGTAGGAATTTTTTTTGAGGGGGATCTTTATTTAAATTACTATAGGAACATTTTATGGTGGTTGTATAAATTTGGTCATTGCACCATGTTTTTTTCAAATAAAAATGAGCGGTTTCATAACTTTTTTACAGGGACCAATAATCTGAATTGAATTTAAAATATCTATCTGATCAAATTTTCAAACGACGTTTCCTGTTGCATAGAAAGCTTAATTGTAGACTAATTTCAACTCTGTTCAGAAGATCATGCATTTGTAAACTTTATTGGAAAGCAGATTAAAAACCAATATTTTATAATTCAATTCAATTATTTCTCTCCATAATTGAGCAACATCCTGTCATATTTTATTTAACTTTTTCAATATCTTAAACGTGGGATTTGTTACTCAATTATAAACTGACTCATAATGTTTACATTTTCTTCAAGATTTTTGATTTTAGAATTTCTGATACTTATGAGCATCAAGGTCATTGCAAGCCATGTCTGAAACCGTTCTTATATCGGAAGTTGAGTGTATTAGGGAAATAGCTTCATTGAATATTAAAAATATTACATCGAAGGGATGATTTTTAAAGTTTTTTTTTTTAATACTCTAAAATCGGGTAAAATGGTAAAAATCAGTTAGACCTTATGAAATCCCATGCAACAGCTTGACAGCTTTAATATATTTCTAAATTCTTTCGAAAATTTTAATATTTTTGAAATTGTCTAAGACCATCTAAAATCCAATGTAATCTATAGAGATCAGCAAAAAAATTTATTTAGGGCTTCGTTTAACGCGAATTTAAGAGAATTTAAGTGAATTGAAAAAAAGATTCAAGAAATAAAAAATAAATAAATTAAATTAAATTTGATTAAATTTAGAGGAATTTAGGAAAAATGAGATAAATTAAATGAAATCCATCAAAATTGTAGTGAATTAAATTCAATATTATTAAAAAATATCTATTTAATT
The DNA here is from genome assembly GCF_010883055.1 of Belonocnema kinseyi. NCBI lineage: Eukaryota > Metazoa > Arthropoda > Insecta > Hymenoptera > Cynipidae > Belonocnema > Belonocnema kinseyi. Next base: position 57,505,214 of record NC_046662.1, on the reverse strand, counting down.
AATTAAATTTTTAGTAAATTTAGAAAAAATGGGATTCGAAAGAATTTGTTGAAATGCCTAATAATTCAAGGCTAATAAAAAATAAAATTAAAAAATGCAGTAAATTGAGTAAGTTTAAAAGAATTGAAGTGAATTTAGTAGAATTGAAGTGAATTCACAAGAATTCATTGAGTAGTACAAAAACATTCAAGACAATTGGACAGAATTCAAAAGTGAATTGAAAAGAATTTAAGGGAATGAGAGAGAATTCAGAGAAAATGAAGAAAAACTCAAGAACCTTTATTTAAATAAAAAAGGAATTCAGAAAAATGCAAGGGATTTCAAGAAAATTTAGAAAGAATGATGAAAATTTTAAGGGAATTAAAAGAATTGTTAAGTATTTATTATAAATTAGTAAAAATCCAGGGTAAGTGAATAAGAATTCAGGGTGAATTCTAATTGAATTTAGATTAGTTAAAAAAATTTCCATTGATTCAAGGAAATATTGGAAAAGTAAAAAAATTTCAGAGAAATAAAATTATTGAGCATAAGTGAATATGAATTTATTCCGGGCAAAATACAATTGAATTGAGAAAAATCAGAAATATTCGATTGATTTCAGTAAAATCCGAATAAATTTAGAACAATTCAAGAGAATTAAATTGAATTCCAAAAATCCAAAATATTCTTTTGCTTTTAGTAGGATCTGATTGAATTCAGATCAGTTTAAGGGAATTCAATAGGATTTGCCTAAATTCATATGAATTCAAGATGAATTTAAAAATTCAATTTAATTAACTTAATTCGAAGAAAATTTGTATTGAATGCAGATAAATGAAAGTGAATAGAATTTACTGAATAAGAATCTCATAAAATTCAAAATAATATACGGTAAATTTAAATTAATTAAAAAAAAAAAAACAGATATAATGATAAACCTAGATTGATATAGGCCCTAATTTATTGAAAGAAGTGACTATAGTGATATTTTCATTTACAAAAGTGATTATAGTGACTTTATATTTAAAAAGTAATTTGAGAAATAAATGAATTTGTTCATACATTTTATGAAAATCTGATACAATCTATAGGTTGATAAACTGAGTAATATATTGTTGAGACTTCTTAAAATTACTTTGAGAATGAACAGGGAGATTAAGGATTCTCAATATAAATACGCCGGTATGGCATTTACTGAAATCAGGGGTTCGAGCCCGCGCTCAGTTGATTTTTTTTAGATTTAAAAGAGTTATCACGTGAGTGACTTAATTTTTCAGTTTGTTTTCTTCAGGGATTCTTTTCGTAAATATAATGAAATGGGTCTTAGGAGCAGCAAAATGTATAATGTAGAGTAAAATTCGTGTTTTCCAGAAATAGCGATTATAATTGAGTCACACGGTCAGCGATTTTCCAATCGCACTTCTCGCAGATTCGGTTTAACTTTGGTTGCATACACCAAGGTTGCACACAAACATGTGTAATATGTATAAAACTCATATCCGCATCAGCTCGTGTCAAGAAGGCGTTCGGGACCCACTCTCCCCGCTCCCACTTTTCGCGCTACAAAGTGGCCATGACACTTTTAATAGAAGACAATTTAATGCAGTTGTCGTTGCGATTTGAAATTTAAAGATTAATTGCGCCGGCGCACAGTGTGGAATAAAATATTTTCTAGACTAATTAGAGTCTGAAAAAATTAACATTGAATCAAGAAAATGTCGGTACGAATACGGTCGATTTGATATTTTGACGAGGCACGAAAAATTGGATTTTTTCAAAACAATGCAATTATCAAACAAAAAAATCGATTTTTTTTTTAATCCAGTATATTTTCTTGCATAAAATAAATATTGTATAGTCCGTATAATTCCTGAATTCTTATTTATTCATCCTGAAATCTTATCAATTTATTCTGAATACTTTTTGATTGTTTTTATTATCCTATTCAATGCTTTGACTTCTCTTGAATTTATTCTCATTTTTCCTGAATCTTCTTAAAATACCTTAAATTCTTCTACATTCACTCTAGTTTTACTCACACTAATGGTATATTTTGAAAATTTATTTAGAATTAACCCTGAATTCTAATTATTTATTATGAACTCTTATGCATTTTTAAAATTTCTCTTTTAATTATCTTGAATTTGCTTTAATTCTTCTAAATTCACTACAGATTCACTGAAATACATAGAATATTCTGGTTAAGACAAATAATTTTAATTTATTTGTAATTCACCCTGAATTCTTAATAATTTATCCTGAATCTTTTTAAATTATTTAAATTAACTTGGATTTTTTTAAGTGTCGGAATTCTTTTCAATTCCCGTGAATTCTTTTCATTTCACTCTAATTTTACTGAACCCAGTGAAATACTGTAGATTTAACTGAATTAGTTCAATTCATTTCAATTTATTTGGAATTCACCTTGAATTCTGATTAATTTGTCCTGAATCCGTTTCAATTTTTTTACTTCTCTCAATTTTTTTTATTCTCTCTAAATTATTCTAAATTCTGTTTAATTTTACTGAAATCAATGGAATATTGTAGGTTTAATAACATTTCTTTAATCGATTTGAAATCTTTTGGAAATTCATCCTGCATTGCTGTTACTTCGTCACTTTCTAAATACTTTAAATCCTCTTAAATTTCTCTTTATTCTCCCTGAATACTCTTGTATTCCCTTGAATTATTCTAAATTCACTATAGATTCACTGAAATACATAGAATATTCTGGTTAAAATAAATTATTTTAATTTATTTGTTATTCACCCTGAATTCTTAATAATTTATCCTGAATCTTTTTAAATTTTTTACATTAACTTAAATTTTTTTAAATGTCCGAATTCTTTTGAATTCCCGTGAATTCTTTTCATTTCACTCTAATTTTACTGAACCCTGTGAAATACTGTAGATTTAACCGAATTAGTTCAATTCATTTAAATTTATTTGGAATTCATCTTGAATTCTTATTAATTTGTCATGAATCCGTTTCAATTTTTTTACTTATCTTAATTTTTTTCATTCTCTCTGAATTATTGTAAATTCTCTTTAATTTTACTGAAATCAATGGAATATTATAGGATTAATAAAATTTCTTTAATCAATTAAAAATCATTTGGAAATTCATCCTACATTGCTGTTACTTCGTCACTTTCTAAATACTTTAAATTCTCTTAAGTCGCTGTTTATTTTCCTTGAATACTCTTGTATTCCCTTTAATTCTTCTAGATTCACTCTAATTTTACTGAAATAATCGAAATAATGTAGATTTAATTAATTTTTCAAATTCATTTGAAATCGTTTGAAATTTATTTTAATTTTTATTGATTTGCCCTAAGTTCTTTGAAATTTGTTGAATACTTTTAAATTCGCCCTAATTTCACAAAAGTAAATTTCGTATTAAAATTCCCTTTTAACGTATTTGGAATTCACTTTGAATTCTAATTATTATTCATACCATTTTTTTAATTTTTTACAATTCCTTCTAAATTGTTACAAATTTCTTTCAGTTTTTTCTTGAATTCTATGTGGTACCTATATATTAGTTTTCTTCAAAATAATTTATTTCATTATTCCCGTGACAAATTACCCTATTTTTCGTATTTTGATAGCATTTTGGATTGTTGCATCTGTTAAGATATAATGTTTGTATGTTTTTTTATGATACGAGTTTATTAAATTAAATTGAAGGAAAATTGTTGACGCAAAAATGGCTTTGTGTAATATTCTGTGACTAAAAAGGGGAGAGGTACAAAAGTTTTCAAAAAAGCTTGATCTACTTATTAAACGGCCCAATTAAGGCCGCCTCCGCAAGAGAGCACTGCCATCGAGTCTGAAGAAAGCCACAGGAAATGAATAAAACTAAAGTAATCAAAATTTAATATTTAAATTAAAAATAAAATTCATAAGTATAGTTGAGGACGCCACCGCAAGGGGCAGTGAATTCGCGGCTGGGTTTGAAAGAGTCGGAACATACTTATACAGAAAGTGAAAAATAATAAAATGAGACTGCGAGATTATGAATTAAGAATTCGAGAAGAATCAAACTAGTATTACATTTATTTGTAATATTTCGATATTTCCATGTTTTTCAATGTTTATGATGATAATAAAAAAACCAAACTGTTTTTGTTATTTTTCCTGGAAAGGGAAATTAACTTTGTAAAGAGAATCTAGTGAAAGAAGGCCAAAGTGCTTATTTCTCTTTGAAGGAGGTAGACATCAGTGAACAAGCTTGCTTGTGAAAAGAAAATGGAGATTCGAGCATCTTGGGTGTGCGTTAGAAACCGAAAGAAGAAAAAGAGGCAAAAGGGAATCCATTCGAAGACCAAGACTCTCTTCGTTTTGTCATTCAGTCCGAAATCTCGACTTCATTCACGCTGCCAAGGACCCTTCCTTGGTCCCTGAGATTTTCTCGATATGCTGTTGAACAATTTCTTAAGAATTTCGCTCAACATTATTTTTTTCTCCCTAAAAATAATCCATTCAGTTTTAGTAATTACAAATTAGGATATTTAAAAACGGGAAAAATATTAGATTGAGGGAACAAAACAGGATAAATCCATTTGGGATTTTTTATCAATAAGGAAGCGAACCAAATAGATAAATTTGCAAGATTTTTAACAGAAAAGTTCAATGTTTGACCAGAAAAGATGCCCTTAACGAAATATTCGAATTTTTAACAAAATAATTAAAATCTTAATAAAAGAGTTCAATTTTTCACCAAATAGCTGATTTTATAATCTATAAGGGTGAGTTTTCAAACAAGAAGATTAGTTTTCTACAAAAAGAATCTTCCAGAAGACACACGAAGATGAATTTTTAACTGAAAGAACCAAGTTTTTAATCAAAAATGAAACAATGAAATTTTGAGTTTCAACAAAAAAAAACGAATTTTCTACGAAATAGTTGAATTTTAAACAAAAAAGTTAATTTACGATCCAATAGTGAAATTTACAATTAAAATAATTAACCTTCAGCAAAAAAATAACAACTCTTTAATAAAAAAGAGCAACTTTTCAAAAAAAGATTTAAATTTTATAACAGGAAAATCAATATTTATTTTCATGAATCATCAAGCAAAAAGACGAGTTTTTAACTAAGTAGATTTATTGCATGCCAAAAAAGACAAGATTTTCAACTAGATAGTTTAATTTGTGAAAAAGCAGTTAAATTTTCAACTAGATAATCGAATAAAGAAATGAAATAAAAATTCAAATAAACTAGAAAAAAGAAATTTTTAATTTAAGGTATCATTTTTTAACCAAAGATCTACATTGTCAGTTTAAACATTTTTGAAAAAAAAAAAAACTATAAGAAATAAAGAAGAGTTTTTAATCAAAAAGATTGATTTCATACCAACAAATACAAATTTTCAACCAAATAATTTAATCAAATTAAAATAAAAAGATTTTTTAACAAAATAAAGGATTTTTTAACTGGAAAAGATGAACTTTTAATGAAAAGTACTTATCAATTTTCATCCGAAAAGTTGAATATACATTCAAAAAAATAAAAAAAAATAACTAATTTTCAAGCTAAAACGTTGAATCTTTAAAAAAAATACAAATTTTTGATCAATAAGTCAAATTTGAAAAAAGAACAGATAAATTTTGAACCAGATAAAAGAATTCGGAACTGAAAAAACAAATTTTTAATAAAAATTCGAATAGTTACATTTTCATATTAAAAAATTTAGTTTTCACCAAAAACGAACGAATTTTTAACAAAATAGTTGAAACTTTAACTGGAAAATATAAAAAATTAAAAGAGTCAGTTTTTACAAAAAAATTACATTTTTATCTTAAAAAAAATTCTCAACAAAGAAAACGAATATTCAACAAAACAGTTAAATTTAACCAAAAAATAATGTTTTACAACAGAGTAAAACATTTCACCAAATAGTTGAATTTTTAACTAAAAAGATAAGTTTTTATCTAGTCAGATTAATTTGATACCAAAAAAGACAAATTTTTAACCAGATAATTCAGTTTTTAACAAATAAAAAAATGAATAAGTTTTCAACCTGATAGTTGGATTTTTAATTTAAAAATTACATTTTTAACTAAAAAGGCACTCAAAAAGATGTCTGGTTAAATGAAGTAGAATTCTGGTTAAATATGCCCTTATTATTTTTTCTAGTTCAAGTAATCAGAATTCTGATTGTTTTTATCAGCATTTCTGGTTTATTTAACCATAAACCTGGTGACTCTAAGCAGAAAAAATAGTAAGGGAATATTAAACCAGAACTCTGGTGAACCAAACCAGTAATTTTATGGAGTGGGGAAAACCTGAACTTTCAGTTTAAAAAAACTTTTCAACCAAAAATTTAATTAATTTTCAAGAAAATATTTAAATGTTCTACCGAAAATATTAATATTTCACAAATAAGTTAAACTTTTAAACAAGCAGTTGAGTTTTTGACTACAAAAAGATGACTTTTTAACAAACTTATTGAATTTTGAACAGAATATTTACATTTTTAATCAATTAATAACATTTTTAACCAAAAAGATGAATTCTTAAAAAAAAGTAGTAGATTTTTCAACCAAGTGATATTAACTTTTAATAAAAAATAGTATAATTTTCTAATTGGGTTTTATGAACCTAGTTCGCATTTAAGCGAAAAAGGGGGGAAAAGGCAGAGAGGAAAAGTTTTTTGAAAATAGGTGAAAAAAAGAAGAATTTGTTTAAAAAGGGGAAAAAAGGGGAATATGCGAAAAGAGTTTCTGAACGGCCCCTGAGGAAAATTTCTTTAGTTGGAGACAATTATAATATTCTTTAAATTTTGCTTCAAACAAAAGGATGAGTCACTTGTTGGCTATAAAACTTTATTTTATACTATTCTTAGAATACAATTTTTAACTTTGTGGTTTGAAACCTCTACGTGCAAACTTTATCCTACTAAAGCCGGTAATTATTAATGGCCTTGGAAATCCGAACGATAAATCATAGTCTCTTTCGACCGTCTGCGGGAGACGATTCATTTAGTTATGTAACGATCCTTTTCCTAGGTGCAACGAACCGTCTAGATTCGAAAAATTAATTGAATAAATTTTAATCATAAATAATTGAAATAACAACTTAAGGTTATCGCATATGATTTCGGAAGAAATAATTTGAAAAGAGGGCAAAAACGAGGGAAAAAAGGACATTTTTTAGTGAAATAGGGCAATAAATTTTTGTAAATAAAATAAATGGGGATACATATTAAATTTAATTCAGAATACTTTAAATTCCTTATTTATCGAGTAAAAATATTGCATTTTCAAAATACTAGGTAAATTTTTAATCAAATATTAAATTTTTTAATTCAGTAATTCAATTTTGAACTGAAAGTTATCAATTTTAAACCATTTATGGAACACTTCAATTTTCCGTTGAAAATTTATAAATAATTTAAACCAAAACAATAATTGAAATTTTCATCAAAATAGTTCAATTTACAATCAAAAGAGTTCATTCTTAACAAAAGAGTTTCAAATAAAACGATGAATTTTGAAATATAATAGTTGAATTGAAAATACAAAATGGGGAATTTTCAACTAAAAAAATTATCTTCCACCAAAAAAGACGAATTCTTTTAAAATATACGATTTTTTAACTAAAAAATTACAATATTTTAACAAAAAATAAATAGTGAAATTTTTTTTACAAAAACTAAATAGTTCAATTTATAGTTACACAACTTATGTTTAAATATAGGAATGATGATGAAAAAATTAGTTTAATTTAAAAACAAGTATTTCAATTTTTAACAAAAAACGATAAATTTGTAACTAAAATAATTATTCTTCAACAACAAAAAATTAATTTTAGACAAACTAGTTAAACTTTTAACGTAGCAGATAAATTTTCAACTAAAAAAGATCAATTTTGAACGAAAAATGATAGAGATTAATTTTTCACCAAAAAAATTAATTTTTAGTTAATAATGTAATAGATGATATTTCTAACATTTTTGACAAATAGTTGAATTTTCTACCAAAATAGTTTAATTTTCCTACAAAAAAAAAGAAAAAGAATTTTAAACAAAACAGTTGAATTGGCCAGAAAAAGGGGTTAAATTGTGGATTTGATATAAAAATAATTAAATTTTTCACTAAATGATCAAGTTTCTAGTCAAAGAGATGAACCGTCAAACAAAATTATTAAATTCGAAATAATAGTTAAATTTTTCACCAAATTAGTTGAAATTTCATGCTAAAAGACGAATTTTTAATAAAACAGTTGAATTTTTGACAAAAAAGAGGAACTTTTAATGAAATTGTTGAACTTTCTTTAAAATTAATGAATTTACAACCAAAAAGTTGCATTTTTAGTAAGAAATAATGTAATTTTCAGCCATTGAGATGAATTTTCAACAAATTTGTTAAATTATTAACAAAAATTTTAATCATCAGAGAAATTACTTTAAATTTTGACCAATAGGAAAGATTCTTGAACAAAATTGTTAAATTTTTATCAAATTAATGAAATTTATAAACAAACACTACAAATATTAACCAAAAAGATCAACAAAAAACTGTTTCTCAGATATACATGATTTGGTTAAATCAAACAAATTTTGGTTGATTTAACAAAATTTTTGAATGATCCACCCAAACCTTTTTTTGCTGAGTTAACTACATACTCCATTTACTACAAAATTTGATTAAAACAAACAAACAATTTAGATTGGTCAACCAAATTTATAGTTATTTCTGTACAAGTGATATTCTATGGGTAAACCAACAACATTTTTATAGGTTTAACTTCATCGCTTTCTGGATCTGGTAAATTTATTTTTTTGCTATAAATCAAAATCAAGGGACTTAATCGAAGAGAAAAGATAGATTGAATCCTTTATTTTATTTAATAATGTTTCGAAACTAGCATCATAAAGAAAAAAGATCAACCCTTACTCCCAGAGAAGTATTAGTAACTCTACTAACTTAGGAGTATGTAAATTAGATTTACATCCACTCTGAAAAGCTCCTATCTCCGAACTACATCACTCCCCGGATTTATGACGAAAATCTTTCTCTTATCAAAGATTTAAATTTTCCTTATCAGCAGATTTTTTTAAAAGTAGCTTACAATTAAATAGAATATTAAAACTCAGAAACACAGACAAAACTGCGGTTTCTGTTAGAACCAATTTTTGGTAGCTCAGGAACTGTAACAAAAAAAACCTTCATGCTAAAAAGGAACCCAAAATGATGAATTTGTTCCAAAGGAGACTGGTTGAAATTCCAAAAGAACCCAATTTTAACATAGACTTTTTCTAAAGAAATTATTATTGGAAAATTTGATATGAAAGAAACTTTTCGTCTTGAATCATCGGTTTCTGAATGCCCCTTCGTGTTGCTCTATTCAAGTGTTTTCCAAGGAACCCTCTTGGTTCTCCATATGTGAATGATTTTATATTAATTTGGAAAGGCTTCTCTCATTGTATGAAAAGCTTTTGATAAATAAATATTATATTTTTTAAAACAACTGACATGCAAAAACAACGCCGAATAATAATATTCGTGGACTATTACTAAGTTCTGTAACTCGACTAACTTTAGAATATGTAAATTACGTTTAGATCTTCTCTATCACAAATCAAAACTTGCAATTCGCAAAGTTTCTATCTACCCTTCTGCCACTTCCAAGATCTCTATTTACATTTGCTTCTCAACATGCAATCAACTTTTTGAACTTTAAGTTTGTCAAAAGTTTAAAGTTAGACAAACTAAAATTTTTGAAATTCAAAACGTTCCTTTTTCGAAGAAACGTCCCAGAATTCAGTTTTAAGTTATTGTTGTTGTAAAAATTGATTTGTTCTAAATTTTAAGTTTCAGGATAAGAAATTTATCATTTTTTTGGTATATGTCTTTCTTTAAGTTTGAACAATCTGTTTAAATCCAAAATTTCTTATTTAAATAGTAACATCTTTTAAAAAGGTCCATTATTTAGTAAAGAGCTGTTTTTATCGTTTCTTTAGAAAACCCTCGGTTTATTCTCTAATTTTTTTTATGGATTTTAAAGAAAATCTTATATGATGTAAGAACTATTTTATTGAATTTTCAAGATTTTCCCTAACCTTCAATAGCGACTGAAAAACCTTTTTCGGTTAAAAATTAAACAACGTAGGTGAACATGGAACTAATTTGTTGAAAGTTCATTTTCTTCGTTTGATGATTTATTATTTTAGTGGAAAATTCTTCTTTTTTTGTTTCAAATTTTTATATGTAGTTTGTAAACATTTTTTTTAATTAAATTTTTTCTGAAAAATATGTTCTTCGCTCCACTGGGAGCTAAGCGATTCCTTGAAAAGAAATATTTTAATTTTTTTTAAACTTAAATTTGAACGATGTATTTTAAAAAAAATTGATCTTTCATGGTATAAAATCAATGTTTTTGGCTCATAATTCACTTATTTAGCTGCAAAAATTTCTTATTGAAAATTATTATGTTTTTAACAGATAATTTAACTATTTCATGTATAGTTGAACATTAATCTGCTCCAGTTTAAAATTCTCACATTTGTTTGAAAAATTCAGTATTTTGTTTAAACTTTTTATTTTGCGGAAAAATATTAATCTTCTTGGTGACTATTTCACATTTTTGATTAAACATCCATGTAAAAATAAAAATATTTGGTTAAAAATTCATATATTTTGTTAAAAACTATTCTTATTTGGTACAAAATTAATCTATTTGGTTGAAAACTCATCTTTTTGGTTAAAAATTTATTTCTTTAAATTGAAAACTGATTATTTTATTCTTTGTTAAAAATTGATATTTTTTTAATTGAAAATTGATTTATTTTATCTTTATTTTTTTAACTTGTCTTTTTTTGGTAGGAAATTAACCTTATCGGTTGAACATTTATGCATTTTGTTAATAATTATTATATTTAGTAGAAAATTAATGTTTCTTTTTAAAATTTATTTCTTTGGGGTGAAAATAATTTTTTAAATTGAAAAATAATTTCTTTAAACAAATATTTCTCTATTCCATTTTTTGTCAAAAATTTTGTTTTGGAAGATACTTAATTTATGATTAGAAATTCATCTGTTTGGTTGAAGGTTTAACTATTCCTTTGAAAAATTATTTTTTTAATTTTGTTGAAAACATATTTCTCTAAATTAAAATTAAAATAATCGATTTTTTTAAAGACTTATCTTTTTTATTTGAAAATTTATCTATTTTTTTTGAAAATTTGTCCTTTTGGTCGAAAGTTTATTTACTGCGTTGGAGATTCAAGTATAAAATTTAAAAAAAAATGTCCACTAAAGATGCATAATTCTAGTCAAAAACTAATTACTTTAATTAAAAACTTATCAAATTTTACTTATATTTTTCAAGTAAAAATTCACTAATTCAAATTGTTATAATATAACAATTTGAATTTTTATACACAAATTATAAATTTGGCCCTTTTACGTAAAAACAAATTTTTTTGCACTAAAAATGTTTGCGTTATTCTGCGAATTACTGCTAGTTAACAAAATATCTAAGAAGCCAACTATAACCATTTATATAAACAACTCTTGCGGAATCATATTTAAATTTGATGTTTTTTCAAAGTTTGTTTGAATAAAAAATCGGGTTTAAATCTAAATAAGTCGAAAGTGAATAATCACATAATTCATGCTTAGATTTACTCCCAGAATTTTATTGTATATGTTAAATTACCGAAATTCCGAATTTTTTTCCCCGAATTATCAATAAAGATTTAAACTGTTATATATAAACAAATATTATCAAATATATATTATTTTTAGAAACATCTGTAATAATTCCGACGATTAAAGGAAATTAAAAAGGTTAAAAACCTTACATTTAAATATTTTTCCACAAGAATTGCTTATAATATCGCTTATTGTCAAATTATTAAATATTCGTACGAATAGCAGTCATTCAAACAATGTTATGGAAAAATTACAGAACAAAAAATTATTTTTTTTTACGCGAAAGTCCAAAAACTTTAAATTTGTTCATCTAATTTGTTTATGAAAATTATGATTACCATATTTTACCAGGTATTATGAAACACACAGAAATTTTTTTTGCTTAAATGTCTGAAATGTGGCACAAACATTTTTAGCCCAAAAATAAAAATGTATTGGGCCCTTTTTGAGAAACCTCCATTTTTTATTTTTCTGAAGTTGTTAATTGACATATTTTTACGAAAATAAGTGAAATTTTATTAAGGATTTGTAAGAATATGCCCTTAGAAGTCTTTTTGTAGCAAATAATTAAAAAAATATAAGTTTTTTAAATGACACTTTCCCTATGCCTATGTCATTTTTTATGAATTTTTTATTAAAAAGTCAATTTTTAAATAAGATTTCTCGTCTTTCAAAAAAATGTAGAACGACAAATACGACCTTCATTGAAAGACTTTTGATATTAAAAAAAGATTAATTTTTAAACAAACAGTTGCCCTTTTAACCAAAAAAGATAAAATTTCTAGCAAAAGAGATGAAATTTAAACCAAGAAAGACTTTGTATTTAAGGGAAGAGAAAATTTTAACCGAACCATTCAGTTTTCTACGAAATGTTTTGAATTTTCCTATCAAAAAGATGGATTTTCAACAAAATAATTTATTTCAACCAAATAAATAAATTTTAAAATAAAATTATGAATCTTCAAAAAAAGAAGAATTTCTACAAAGTACTTTAACTGGTTGCATTTTCAGTTTAAAAAAACGAAGATTTCTTAGCAACCACAAAAAACAAATTTTCAATCAAATATTGAAATTTCCAACCAAAGAGGTGAATTTTGAACTAAAATGATGAATATTTCACAAAAAATTATTTTTTGATAATTAATTATTTATAATTTTATAATGATTATATTATGTATTAACATTATTATTATGTTATATAATTATCGTTTAATTATTTTTGTAGGTCTACAACTCAAAATGAAGTCTCGTTCAATTAATTTACTGGCTAATTTAATAAGCGATGCATAGAAAATGAACTATTTCACCCGAACTAGAATTCTTAATTTTTAAAAAATTATTTTTTAAAAATTGATTTCTAAGGGCAATAGCTTTGAATCTTTTAGAGTCAAAACGTTCAATTTTTACTTGGTGTTTCAGGAAATGACATGCAATTTAACTCTTATACAGGTACTCGAGATTTTAGATGGAATGGAAAGAAGCAATTTTCAAAAAACGAATCTTCTCCCACTTTTTCATAATTTTTTTTCAAATTTTCACGTTTTCTAGTTCTTGTAAGATATTCAGCTCCAGGATCACTTTTTCGGATGCTAAATTTAATAGTTTGAGCCAAAAAAAATCACTTTTAAATGATTTTCATAAAGATGTGAATATTTTGAAAAAATCAAAAATTGAGTTTTTTCAAAAACGACCTTTAAAAACTAAAAATTCTAGAACCTCTCTTTCTCATATTTAATGTCCAACACGGAAAAAATGAAGGGTTTACTGAAGTTGCGGCTTTAATAAAAGTTGCCTTCTTTTAGAACTTGAATTCTAAGAGAAGCCTGTGGAAACCCAAACGAGTTCCTTTGGAAATACTTGAATAGAACACCATGAAGATGCATTCACAAACTAAAGACAAAGTAGTATTGGTATGTTAGGGATTTACAGAATTTGCACTCAGAAAAAAGTTTGGTTGAATTAAAAAAAATTTGTTCAAATGAAACCAATAAATAAATTGCTATACTGTCAATCAAATTTTTTGGTAAATAAGGTTTGATTGATTACATTTAATATTTTGTTTTAGCCAACCAAATATTTGGGTTGATCCAACCAAATATTTATGTTGGATTAACAATTGTCGTATCAACGGTTGTACAAAATGTATGCAAAAATTTTTTTTTTATGAATCAACATTTTCGAAAAGCATCGCTTACAGCATCAGAAAACCGAAATTTCACCAAGTTTGACAGAAAGGCTTTTTCTATACATTAGTTTTGGGTTCCTACGTCCATCATAAATTTCGATATTAGATTGTCTGCACCGGTAAATTAAACTGCACCCTGCGAAATAAAAGTTGTACTAAAATTCAAAATGTTCTGCATTTTGTACGGACCCCCGTTTTCAATAAATTTGACACTGTGAGTGGCCAGGTGTCGCTATGAGTCATTTTTTCATAAATTGACGAGAGGTTGAATCAATCAAATTATCTCATTACTTTAAACAAATCATTTTCTAATCAATGATATATTCCGCTCAACAGATTGATATGGTTAAGTCAACTAAACATGTTCATATAAATAATTCTTTGAATTGATCAAATTAATTCGTTGTTTTTTCTAAATATAATCAAAGGCTTATTTGAGCTGATGAATTTTTTAGTTTCAGCAAACAAACTTGGTTAAACAAGCATTTTTGTTGAATAAACTCAATCTTTTCTCTGAGTGTGTCGACGGATGGGTCAAGTCCTTTGGAAAAAGTCTCTAATAAGATTGGGTTCCTTTGGAGGTCCAAATGTAGTCTCTTTTAGAATAAATTCATGGTTTTGGGTTTCATTTCAGCAAGAGAAGTTTTCTTTGTTACCATTTCTTATAGAAACCAAAAATTGTTTCTAATAGAAACCTCACTTTTTTCTGCGAAACCCTCTATCTTAAATCTCCTTTAGTCCAATTAAGAACCTCATCATTCTTTATAAAACCAATAAAACCTCTGAATTTAGGTCACTCTTCAAATGACCACTGAGCATCGAGTATAACCCAGTACCCACTACTCAGTAGAATTGACCATCCAAAAGACTCCAGCCACTCAATACATAATCCCTCCGATTCACTTCAATTCTCTTCCCTCATCTACATCTATTCGCACACATGCCTTCCCAAGCCACACATCGCCAAAATTGCCTTACGAGTTTGGTGTCTCGACAAAACTTTGTTAGTGTCTCAAGCCGAGTGTTGTGGTCTCATGATAAAAAGCTCTCTTCAGACTTGGCGATTGTCGCACATAATTCGACTACACACACCTATCCAATTTTTCGTGTACACGATTCATGCGGTTGTGTGTCTCGCCTGTGTGTTTCTGTCTGTAAATTGTGTCTGTTTATGTGTGCCATCTGAAAAAGCGATGCAAGTGTGAGTGTCGTGCTTTAGCGCGTCACATATGCGAGTTCGCCTTGCCTATCCCTGTGAGGTGCACCAGCGTCGCGACGGTGGGTGGTGGTGGTGGCAATTTCCCGATGGTGGGGGATGCTCGGATGGCGGCGCTCCTAGCGCGCAAGCCGTGCTGGTGGACGCGGATGCAGTTACGGGAGCGCAGCGCGACCCAACGCAACTCGTAAACGCATATTCCAACCGGAGTGGCAGACAGCAAGCGAGGCTGGCTGGCTGTCTAACAAGTCTCTCTCTTCCGACTGTGCGAGTGTTGTGCATACGCGAAAAATAATACCAGAAAGAAAAGTTCCCACCGGGCGAACTGCGGAAGTTGAAGGGTTGCCGTATTACATACGCGAACGAGGCTAAAGAAAAAGTGCACGAGGGGAACCACGAAAGCCCAAGTCCCAAAGTGCAAAACTGATCGGTAGACCCAGTGGACGGGAACAAGTGAAGTGACCAAGTTTACCATTTCGGACCCCTTCAGGAATACCATTTTTAAGCCCTGTGCTCTCTTTTGGTCCCGCAATTCCCCCTAGGACTAGAAATTCGTAACGATATTAATATATGTTTACCGGCGACCGGCAACATGGAACAGATGAATTGAAGAAAGGAAATTCCTCTTTAGAGAAGAATTTCACCGAGAGGAAATTGTGTGAAGGAACTGGAGAACGCTAGTGGTACCAGTGGTCCCACGTTCTCCGGATTTTCGCGGGAGTCATAGTGACCTTGGGGCATGTTTTCGTGATAGAGGGTGTGTTTTTTGGGGGTAAGGTTGGTGCCATCATGAAGGGGATGAAGGAGATTAAGTGATGTGGAGGGGTTTCTGAGGATCTGCAAATCATGCTGAAGTTCTGGAAATCTGAAAAAACTCGAGGAGTTGTCTACTCTTAGGGTTGAGGTTTCTACCGGCGGCGACGACAGTGAGTAGTCAGTGTTCCTTTCTAGCAATTACCTAGAGAATCGCCTTGCTAGGAGAGAAGGAACGGAAGAAGAGGAGAGAACGAATGGCAAAAGATGGAGAGGGAGCCGGTGTATTTGTGGTGGTAGATGCGTGCACGTGTTTGTGAGTTTGGATGTGTGCGTTCGCATAGGTGCGCGGGAGAAGAAGTAAGGACAACGAGCCAAGCCCACTTTCGATGCACTCAAAATGGCTAAAAAAATCCCGTCAAAATGTCACTTTAGGGCTCATTACTTTTCCAAAGTTCCAGTGATTCTTTCCTCAGTGAAACGCTCTGAAAATGCTGAAAGTGAAATTAAATGTTTCCCAAATTAACTAAAATCTGGTCCAAAATTATTGTGATTATCTCTGGCATTAATGCAACAAGTCGAGAAACTTAAAGTCCAATCTTAGGCAAGGATGAAATGAGTGCAAAATTTTAGATAATTCTATCATTTTTTGTTCTATCTTATTTGACTGAAAATTGCATTTCATTTGCATGTAATCAGCCTAATTGTACTCGAATTGCAAGAAAACAGATATAGAAAGAGTTATAGCAAATACTCAAATTTTCAGGACAATTCTTATCGTGAACGGACATAAAAAATGAAGCTTGAAGCATATTTATGGCTTTTAAATTCATAGATAAAAAAAATCGGGCTCTTGAAAAGCTAAAATTAGAAAATTTTACTTTAAAATCTCATGGAAAACAGATAAATGTGTTCCATGTTCAAAGTTCGTTGAAAAATGAATACAGGAATATTTAAAATGTTCTTTAAGTCTAAAGATCCACATAACTTTCAGCATTTTCATTAAAAAAAACCCTGACCTATCGGAAAACTGACCCAAGAAATTGGATGTTATTCAAATTTAAAATACTTAAAGTTTCTCTATGCCAATACCAAGATAAGAAAAATCGACTAGTATCTTATCAGCAACCAATTTCCAAATGTCGAAAACTATTTTCAGCCATTTTTTAGTTGCCAAAGTCCAGCAGATAGAGCGTTTCTCGAATCATGCAAGTTATAAAACGTATTTCGAGAAAAATTTGATAAATATTTTAAAATGTCGGTATTGCACAATATGTTCCGGTTGTTTCATCGTTAATCCATTTGAATGCTATCAACCGAATTTCGTGACGATACGAATAAAAAAATCCTTTTTGGAGAAGAATATAATTTTGTGCGAATGAAAGTTTCGAAGCGCAATTCTTCAGTGTGCAAACAAATAAATCGAGTGGAGTTCACCTAAAGTCCTCTCCTCTCCGTTTCTTCTTTTCTAACTTGTGCGAGTTAAGATCGGTAATTCCGATTTTGCAGTTTCTTCACTCGACACCGAGGTTGGAATTGTTCCAACGGCATTTTCTTATCGGTGTTTTGTCTACCGCGTTTTGTGCTCTCCTTCCGTCTTCCTAGTTTACTTCCTTCCTCTTCGACCAGTTGACTCTGTTAGCTTTTCCCGAAGGTGTGTGCACCTTTTTTCTTTTTCCCTAAAACACATCCCAACTTTTTCCAATGCTTAAAAGAACGTAAAACCGCTCCAGAAATCTTGGAAGCTTCGTGTCAGTTTAGAACTAACGTTTAGGATCTTTCAGATTTTCTCACTTGGGACCAAATAGCAGATTTTCTTTCTTGTTGGTTTTCAAAGTGGTTTTGCATTTTCGAATACGCTTTTCTCGATCTCGACGCGAATGGGAAACCACGTGCTATCGCTTGCAAACCTGTCGCTCTCTATTCCCATTGAAAACTAGAATCTCGTGTGCCTGATTGTCAAACATAGTAATCTGAAAGTTCGTGGCCTCTAGCATTCCAGAAACTGTGACATACAACAAATTAAAAAAAGTGTATTAATTATATAAAAACGGCAATCGAGAATCTACTCTCTGGACTCTTAACCTTTGTTTCCATTTATTGTGCGTGAACATTGAAAGCCGGACTTGTGTTTCAAAACAAAATGTGCTCGAATATTTGACGAAAACAAAAAAAAAGCTTTTTCTGCATAGAGAGTCATGTGGCAACAAGTAGGAATGAACGCGTTTTTTTATCAATTTTCCGATACTCATAAAGTGTTTTACTTTTATAAAGCGGTTGCTGTAAATGACGCGTGACATCGAAATAAAGCCAAATGGGAATTCAGTGTGGAATACAAATAAAACAGCGAATTCGCAAAACAAATACAAATTCGAGTATCAAGTTTTGTTCTCCTGTTTGATATCCGTGTTTATAGAAATGAAAATCAATATTGTTCTAAAATTATAATTATGTTATAAAGATTAACTAAGCTAGATGTTAATAACATCTCGAGGTTTGGAATCCGAGCTTCAGCGACGGTTTAAAGAAAATGGTGCAAATTTTAATTACTAAAGCGATACTAAGCATATACATCAGGAACGTGATAAAGTATGTCAAATAGTAACATTCTAATATATTATTGTATATTATGTAATATATTTTCAAATTGAAAATGTTTTGTTCGCTGTGAGTTCATTGCGCAAAATAATCTTTTTATCTTTTCTTTTTTTTTACATAAATAATTCATCTTTCTTTTTAATTTGAAGAATTAAAAAGCAGAAAACTCTCAATTGTTAAAGAAAATATTTATGCGTCACCATCGCTCAATCACTATCGGTTCAAATGCAAAACCCGTTCGCCTTGTTTCCGGACGATTCAAACATTTTTGGAAAGAAAAGTTTCGCACGCTCCGGGGAGCATACAACGTTTGAATATTGGTCACGCACTGCCGCGTGTTCGACTCTCTTAATTAAAAATTGATGATCCTTCATTGATTTTCATCAAAGCAACGAAAAAATAACACTCTAAATACTAGCGAAATATGCGCTAAATTATTCTAGCGACGGAAAAAACATGCCGTGGTGCAAAAGTCGAATATCAAAACGGAAAATCAAAGGGATTAAAATGCCTGAAATAATCTATTCTTTTGGCTATTTTCTACTCGAAAACAGTTTACATATAATTGAGCGATTGTTCAATATTATTTATGATAAAACTAAATGATATAATTTAAACAAAATCTAGATAGAAATCATTGAGAAAGATAATACAATTCGCGTTCAGATAGAATAAAGAAAAATACCATTTCAAAAGCTATTAAATTAAGAAGGCATTAGCTTCACTGATAGCATTCAATAGACAAATAATTTGCGTTCTAAATATGTGAACTGAGTATGGTTCAGACATGTGCTTCCCATTTGTAAAAAAATGTGGAGAGGTTATACTGAATGTTATTTTACTAGTATATACTGCTTTAGTGCTACTATACTAGTTTATGGGTAGCGTATACTAGTTTATTGCCACTATACTACTTTATTACCATTTTACTTTTATTAGCACTCAAGCAAGGCCACAACCGTTTAGTCCTATAAATTTAGTTTCGAATTAAAAATTGTCTTTCTGTACACACGAAGTGAATAAATCTTGAAAAATAGACAGTTGAGGTAATGAAAGGTTTGGATGATAGATTGTGTACTTGTAGCGTAATTGATCAAAAGAAGAAAGATGATGGTATTGTGAGGCTTACGGATCATGACCTTGATCCTTACGGATTTTATTGCTTTGAGGTTTATTAAGACTTTTTAAAGGAATTGTATTATAAATTTCTAGCGATTTTTCTAAATACTGCAAAATTTTGTGGTTTCTTTATACAAAAAAAGTGTTTTTGACAATAAGGTTTGACTGTACCGTCAGGTAATTGGCTATTTTGTGAAAATAGGCTAGTATTAACATGGCCTACCAACCATGATTTTTCTACTTATAGTTCAACAGTACCTACTTTTCTATTTTCTTTTCTATTAGTACGTATATATTTGATTAATGAAAGTATAATTTAAAAAATAAGATGGCTTACCAAAATTTCTTTTAAGTTTGAAGTGTATCTAGATCTCTTCTAGGATATATAATACTTTTCAAAATATTATATTATGTAAACTTTCTGTGGTTGAAATATTGTCACTTTTCACGAAAATTCTGATCAAAATAGTGGACGAAAATAAATATCACTGAACATTATATGGGTTACCAAATGTGACAAATGAGATTTTCGAAAATACTTTCTATTATAAATATGGAAAAGGTTTCTCCCAACATGGGAGTTAAATTAAAAGAGAATATTCTCAAGAAATCTTTTTTAATAAACCCTATATTATTTCTCATAATATGTTAGTTATTCTAGAATTTTGTAGCTTAGTCTTTGAATATGAAGAATTAAATGTTTAAACAAATTTAAATTTGTGCAGGTATGTTACGACGATGTATGTGCACGATGATAATTATTTTGTATAAAATAATCACTTTATAGTCAAATTAAAGTGCCTTACCAAAATGTTTCTTCTACTTAAATATCATTTTGTAGGTTTTCTAATGTTATTCTGATGTGAATCTAATGTTTTCATTTTATCAATTTGATTGAAATCAATTAAATGGATAGCTCGAAAAATTCTTTTTCGGAACTTTAGAAGGTTCTAAGCAAACCAAAAATTGTTTGCAGATTTGTGGGTTAATTTATAAATGATTTTCTATTTTGAAAACTTAATTCTAGAAGAAAATTAAAAAAAAAATTTGAAAAGATTGCCAAAACTGTCAAAAAAAGCTAAAACAATTTTATAACACTTTTTTAATTTTGCAGAAAAAAAGGTAGGAAAAACTCAAATAAATGTAGAAGAAATTCAGGAATTGTAGAACTTTTGAAAACTGAAATATTTCAAATTTCCAGAAACAATTAAAATATTTGCAGATTTCTTCTAAACTTCTAGAAGTGCTAAAATAAAATTTTAAATCATTAAGGAATTGATCAATTAGGTTATGTTAATCCTGTCTATCTGACCTTAGAAATTTAAAAGAAAAAAGCTATTTTCTTCGTGAAGATCTTAAGAATTTTATTTTAACAAATAAATAATAATTCTTGCCAAACTTTTACACATTAAATTAAAATTATTTCGATTTTGAAACATGCTTTGATGCTTGATGATTCTCCTCTACCAAAAACTTTTGCAGATATATTGTTCATTTCCGCGATGTTCCGGGAATATTTTTTGAAAATGTTTAGCGTTTTAAAAGAGCCAAAATGACAATCAACAAAAGAATACTTGAGAATTTGTATACAGAATTTATTTTGAAACCGATCAACATGTATCAAAACATTTTAAATTCTCGTATCATCATAAACCACTAATCTTCAACTACACGTGATTCTTAAGCAAAATAATTGTTAGTTAACTTTATGTCTTGCCAGTAATGGATTTTCTACTTAGAGGTCATCCATACACTACATTACCAATTTTTGATAAAATAAAAAAAAAATTCTTAAAAAATAGAGGAATTAGAGTGGGTTTTAATGAAAATCTGGGTATAATAGGGGGTGAATTTCCAACCACGTTAACAATCTAATGGTTGAACTTTCAAACGCAAACAAAATCTTTGCAGCCAAATAAGTACATTTTTAAGCCAAAAGACGCCTTTTTCTCGATGAAAGTTGCGGTTTCAACCAAAAACGTTCATTTTTAACGAAGAAAGATGTATTTTTTTACCATTAAAGTTGAATTTTCTAGCAAAAGAAGAAGTTTCAAAAAGTTGAATTAAACAAAACAAAAAAACGAATTTCTAACAAAATAGTTGAATTTTGAACAAAGTTGTTGAATTCTCAACCCGAAGGTATGAGTTTTTCAACAAAAAGGTTAATTTCCTATGAACTATTAACATTTTGAACACAAAAAGTAGATTTCCGACAAAATAGTGAAATCCTTAACCAAAACAGATTAATTTTCAACCAAATAGTTGCATTATTAACCAAAGAAGATAAATGTTTAACTAAATAGTTAATAAAGGAGTTCGACGTTCAACCAAATAGTCGAATTTTTAACCGAACAAGATGAATTTGAAACTAAAAATATAATAGTAGACTCTTCAACTAAAAATTACAAAAAAAGGTCTTATTCGTTTCTATCAATTCAGTTCAAATTTAAACAAGAGAACGAGAAAAATAGCAATTTAATTAATAAATAGAAGAAGTAGTATAAAGTCTGATATATGAAAGCCATTTTCAAATCTATTAGGTTATTATAGAAATGTACCGTTACAGGGCAACTCATAGTTTTCTATATTCGCAGACTTCGTTCAAGTTTTATCATCAAGAAACCTACTAAAATAATAAATTTTATTTTAGTTTTTAGTGTTACCTCCACTGGCCACTATCCACTCAAATTAAGAAGGAAGACATTTTCTAAAATAACAAAAAGAGTTAACTCATTATATGGGTTACAAAAAATGCATTTTCTATTTAAGAAGTTGCATAATTTTTTTAATTTCAGCAATAATTCTTCATTTAAAGTATCAGATAATAAATTTTTTAAATTTTATTCTAGGTTTAATTTCTAATTTGCGATAATAAATAATAGACTAGAGGTAATCTTCTCAATGATAGCTTACAAAAATGCCTTTTCTACTTAAAAAGTTTTATAATTGTCTATTTTTCAAGACGCAGTTCTTCTTTTGAAGTATCGGATAGCGAGAAGTTAGAATTTTATTCCGGTTTTAATTTTTATTTGCAGTAATAAATAATAGACCAGAGGTAATTTTCTCGGTTGTGTCTTACAAAAAATGCCTTTTCTACTCCAATAGTTTCATAATTGTCTATTTTTCAAGCAGCAAATCCTTATTTACAATATCAGATTACGAAAATTTAGAGTTAATCTTCTCCATCGTGGTCCATCTAAAGTTCCTTCTCTACTTAAACAGTTCCATAATTTTATACTTTTCAGGCAGTAATTCTTCATTTACAGTATTGGATAACAAAAATCTGAATCATATTTTAACTTTAATTTTTTATTTGCAGTAAGAAAAAATAGAGTAGAGATAATATTCTTAGTGGTGGCTATCCAAAAATGCCTTTTCTACTCAACTACTTTTATAACTGTCTATTTTCAAGCAGTAATTCTTGATTTATAATATCGGGCAACAAAAATTCTGGAGTTAATTTTTTGGATTGTGGCTTACCAAAAGTGCCTTCTCTACTTAAAAAGTTCCATAATTTTCCATTTTCAAGCAGTAATTGTTCGTTCACAGTTTTGGATAAAGAAAATTTTGAATTTTATTTAGACTTTGATTTTTAATCTGCAGTAAAAAATAAAATACTATAGTAGTTGACATTGAGAAAATGTGGTTTGGCATTCAGGTGTCTGCTGGCGCCTGGCGTTCTGGCACTGCCTCGGGATTCTCTTGGCGTCAATTTAGAGGTTCAGGTAGACTCTCGCGACTAATTTTGAGCCGGATAAGACACGTTGGGTCAGGTTCTGATCTTGCGGTCCGGTGGCTGTGGCGTTGGTGGTCGTATAGGCTCGTCTTGCTTTAGAAAGCTAAATTCGCCAGCATTCAGTAGGTTAAAGTAGAAAATTCGGTTTGACCTCGATTTAGATGCACGTAGTTGAAAACGCAAAAGACCTTAGAGGCTCACACAAAACAATCAATTACGCTTTTTTTTGCATATTCTCATTTTAATACTTGTGTGCTGAAATAGCTTTCTGCCATTTTTCACCGAATCCAAATACAGTCTACATTTGAAATAATATAAATTGTTTATTCATTAAGATAGAGAATTCTACTTGAAAATATAATGTTAGTAGCATCAAAGTGTCCTAAATCCTAAATTCATTCATATTCATTCTGGTTTTCAACTTCAGATAAAAATGAAATTATTTATTTTCTGCTTAAAACTGTTTCAAGTAAAAAAGATCGAGTTTCTGCCAAATTATAGAATTATTATCTAAAGAAGATCACTTTTCAACAAAATAGTTAAATTATTATTAACCAAAGGTATAGATTTTCAATTAAAAATATAAGTCTTGATAAAAAATGTGTTTTTAACAAAGAAGTGCAACCATCAACCAAATAGTTTAATTTTCCACAAAAATTATGGTTTATAATAATAATAAATAATAAATTTTAAACCGAAAATTTTCAGTTGAAAACATCATTTTCCAACCAAAAAAAGTAGTATTCAACAAAATAGTTAAATTTTCAATAAAAAAAAATTAATTTGTAGAAAGGCATTCAACTTTCAATGAAGTTGTTAAATTTTTTAATAAAATTGAAGAATATTTAACCAAATAGTTGGATCTTAGAAAAAACTGAATTTTTAGACAAAAATGAAATAGTTGTATTTTCAGATTATAAAATTATTTTCCAACTAAAAAATAACATTATTTTTCAACCAAATAGTTGCATTTCCAACTAAAAAAAAAAAATTTACAAGTGAAAATGGTATATTTAAATTTTCAGTTAAAAAGGATATTTTCTTAACCACAAAAATGTCTAAAACGGAAAAAAATTATTTTTAACAAAATATTTAAAATTTCCACTACAATTATGACTTTTCAAAAAAAAAGTTGAATGCTTGACCAAAAAACAATAATCTTTAAAGCAAACAGTTGAATTTTAAAGACAAAGGTAAATTCAATTAAATTGTTGAATTTTGAAACCCGAAAGGGGAATTTTCAACCAACGAATTAAACTGAATTTTTCTGATCTTTTTCAGTTGAAAATGTAACTATTTGTTTACAAAATTTGTCTTTTTCAGTTGAAAATTCAACTATTTCGTTAAAAATTCGTGATTTTTGTAAAAAATTCATCTTTTTGGTTTGAAATTCAACTACTTCAGTTCCAGATTCATAACTTTGGTTAAAAAATTAAATATTGTATTAAAAATACCTTTTTCTTTTTGAATTGAAAATAGTTTTTTTCACTGAAGCTACTATTTTTTGTCGAAAATTAAAAAAGTTTTATTTTAACATGAACTATTCGTTTAAAAAATCTTATTGTTTAGTTGAAGACTTAACTATTCTAGTTGAATATTTATTATTTTAATTGAAACTTCAAATGCTTGAATTGAAGATTCACCACTTTGGTTGAAAATAGTTGTATTTTTATTAAAAATTCCTTTTTTAGTAAAAGATTCAATTATTTGTTTAAAAATGCATGTATTTGGTTGTAAATTTACCTTTTGGGTTAAAAAGTCATCTTTTTTTATTTTAAAGCTCAACTATTCCATTTAAATATTCATAATTTCAGTAGTAAATTATATTACTTGGTTAAAAATGAGTATTTGTAAGTCTCAAATTCAATTTTTTGTTCAGAAATTCATGAACCTGAAAATTCATGTATTTCGTTAAAAATCTTTTGTTTTGCTCAAAAATTATTCTTCGTGTTTGGAAATTCGTATATTTAAAAGAAGATTGAACTATTCCAGATAAATATTCATAACTTTAGTTAAAAATTCATCTTTTTGCTTAAAAATCCACTTATTCCAGGTAAATGTTCATCATTTTAATTCAAAATTGATCTTTTTGGTTTACAATGTAACTAATCCAGCCGGGAAATTATCATTTCAGTTTAGGGTTCATCACTTTAGTTGCGAATTTTACTATTTTGTTCAAAATAAATTTTTTTAATCGAAGATTTAACTATTTCATTTTAAGTTAAAAAGGGAAATGTCTATTTTAAATTTTAACTAATTGGTTGAATTTTTGTTCAATTCCAAATGTAACTGTATGGTTCGAAATTCATGTACTTTCGTCAAAAATCTGCTTTAGTAGAAAATTGATCTTCTTATTTGAAATTACATCTTTCCTTTTGAAAATTCATTATTTCAGTTAAAAATTCATCACCTCGGTCGAAAATTTTACTAGTCTGTTCAAACTTTCTTTTTTTCGTTGAAATTGAACTATTCTATTTTTTGGTTGAAAAGAGGAATTTTTATTTAAAAATTTAACTATGTGGTCTTTTTCAATTCCAAATTTAATTGCATCGTTGAAAATTCACGTATTTTGTTGAAAAATCTCCTATTTTCGTACAAAATTGAAATTTCATCTTTTTGGTTGAAAATTCAATTATTCCAGTAAAATATTAATAGATTTCACTAAAAATTTATGAAAATATACAGAAAATCTTTAGAGTAAATCAAACCTGTAAAATCTGGTAAAAAGCCATATTTTCCAAATTTGTACCGATCCTGTTGTAAATTCTGCGAATATTTTTTGTGCGTCTAGTGGACTAGTTTCGAGGTTCAATAGCACTAAAAAGGCAGCACGCTTCTGCGCGGAAATGATTGGCGTGAAGGCATCGAAGCAACGTTCAATTTCGAGATTGCCAACCTCTCACCTGCTCGAATCTGAACCCATCAGAAATACAGGAATTGCTCGGATCCTATTTCACTTTTTTAATCTTCATCGAGATCAAAGGCATGGAGATCTATCACTGTTATCAGGCGGCGATTGGCTCAGCCAATGGCTTCGCTTCCATTCGCAAATTTAACACCACTTTTGTCTCGAACCGTTCTTTTATTAACTCGAGATCTAAGGGGGCGGATTGAAAGAGCTTAACAATATGGCGACCTAAATTCACGCCGCATTCAAACTTCAGCGCGAAATGGATATAATGGGAAGGTGTGACAGAAACTGACATCGCGGCGCGCATTCAACGCCGATGAATGGATTTATGTATTTATGTAAAGGGAATTCACACACTAGGATTTAGTCCTATATATATATATATATATATACAACTCAACATGCATATGTGTGCTGTTGCGAATTCAAAAACGACAGTTGATCGTTTTAAAAAAAATCAATCTCGTCTTTTCTGTTTACGCTAAAGATTTTTCAAATTCAGGCTATTTTCTGGAAAATACTGCTACAGGAAGAAAAAATGTGGTTTCACTAAATTTGCGGCTTAAATAAATGTTGGTGTCTTTTTAAAGTTTAACTCCCAATAGAAACCTGCCAAGGCCCAACATTTTTCCTTTGGAACACTTAATTTAATCAATAATTTAATTCTCTTTAATAAATTATGTCCGGCAGAGGCCTATTAAATCTGTGCTTTAACGTTAAAGTTTTTTTATTAACTATATAAAATGCCTTACTGTGCAAAACAAAAATTGGATGGTCTGGAAAAAGTCATTTTTTGTATTTGGGTTCCTTTGGAGAACAACCGAAAGTCTCCTTTGGAACAAATTCATTGTATTAAGTTCCTTTTCAGCAAGAGGGCTTTATATATGTTGCAGCTCCTTAGGAAAGAAAAATTGATTCTAATAGGAAGCCCAGTTTTTTCTG
Source organism: Belonocnema kinseyi (assembly GCF_010883055.1). Taxonomy (NCBI): domain Eukaryota; kingdom Metazoa; phylum Arthropoda; class Insecta; order Hymenoptera; family Cynipidae; genus Belonocnema; species Belonocnema kinseyi. The sequence goes on along the minus strand of NC_046662.1, from coordinate 57,478,112 downwards.
TACCAAACGAGTATAGGTAATTTTCATAAAGATTATAATACACCCGATGAAAATTCTAGGTAAATAAACCAGAATTCTGGTTAAATATAGCCTTACTATTTTTTCTAGTTTAAGTAATCAGAATTCTGATTGTTTAAATTAAAATTTCCTGGAATTCAACCGGAAGTCTGGTTACGCTAACCAGAAAAAATAGTAAGAGCTTACTTAACCAGAATTGTGGTTAATTTAACCAGCCATTTTTTTTAGTCTTGATTTTTTTTGGTTTATGAACAAGGATTTTTACTTCTGGAAAACCCAGAGAACGTGGAATTTCTAGGGAATTTTTTCAAAGGCGTTTCTAATTTTTGTTTAAATTGTAATATAAAATTAAATGACAATGATCATTGTGTACTCAGAAAAAAGATTCTGTGCTCCAATGAAAATGTCTTGAAACCAAAGAAAAATATTCATTGCCTGTCAATCAGAAAAAAGTTTCGTTGATTCAAAAAAATTTTTTTGATTCACAGAAATGATTTGTTTGTAAAATAAAAACTTTTTGCTAGTTTTGTAGAACTTTCTTTATTTTGCTGGCTGTTTTTAGCTAAATGAAAAAATGATGTTAAAGAGCCAGTTTTTTCAATTTAAATTATAAAATAAATTTTGTTTGATTCAAATTAACTTTTTGAACTAGAAATTTCACTAGGATATTTTTGGTGGAAAATTGATCTTTTTCGAAGTTCAACAATTTGGTTGACATCTTTTTTCTCTTTAAAATGTAAGAAAGTTAAATTAGATTGAAATCCAACTTAAAAATCGAGTACCGAAACGTTGGTAATGTAATTTTATTTAATTTTAATTTGCATTTTTAATGTTATTTATTGTAATTGAATGATAATGAAAATAAAAAAGATGAAAGAAAGTAAAAGAGAAGGGAGGGGATGTGGTTGGCTGCCTTCTCATCTTTCTTTCCTCTTTTTTATTTTTGTCCGATTTTTTTTTTCAGATTACATTAGAATTTTTTGTTTTTGTTTCTTCGTTGTGGTGCAAATTTGGTCATTGCATTCTTGTTTTTTTTTTCTGTTGGACTCTACTGCTTTTTATTAAAAATGACATTTTTCCATTTAGAATATCTACTATAATGTGCTCGTTAAGTATACTTTTTTTTAAAAGGAACATTTAACGATTTGGTGGAAAATTAAACTCTTTTATTTCAAATTAATATGTGGGTTGAATATTCATTATTTAAATTGAAAATTCATCTGATTGGTTGAAAATTCATTTATCTTCATAAAAATTCAATTTTTTCCTAGTATTTTTTCAAATGAGAATTGAACTATTGACTTTTTGGTAAAAAATTCATCTTTGTTAGTTTGAAATTCTATTATTTTTTGTTAAAAATTAAACTATTTGATTGGAAATTCATGTTTCTTTTGTAAAACATCTTTTTTTTTTAAGTTTTCCTTTTTGAACATTTATCTTCTGGGTTAGAAATTCAACTATTCTATTTAAATATTTTCCACTTTATTTAAAAATATATAATTTTGGTTGAAAATTCAACTATTTGGTTCAAAAATCATGTCTTTTGTTAAAAAATCGTCTTTTTTGGTACAAATTAATTTTCTTCGTTGAAATTTCATCTTTTTGTTTGAAAATTCAATTATTCCAGCTTATTTCTTAATAAAATCTATTACTTTGATTGCAAATGCATTCTTCTTGTTAAACAGTCGTTTTTTTACATTTATTGAAAATGAAACTACTTGTTTGAAGATTTACGCTTTTTGGTAAAAAAATCGCGTTTTTGTAGAAAAAAGGTTTTCTTTTCACAAATTTATCTTTTGGGTTAAAAATTCAATTATGCTAGTTAAATATTCAACACTTTGGTTTAAACTTATTTTTTTAATTGAACTGCTTAGTTGAAAATTCATGTTTTTAGGTAAAAAATCGTATTTTTTGTAGAAAAAAGGTATTGTTTTTGAAAGTTTATATTCTGGGTTAAAAATTCAATTCTTCTAGTAAAATATTCACCATGCCCGGGTAGAAATTTCTTCTTTATGCCTGAACATTGTCTCTCACGAGGCCGCAGTCAAATTTCCTATCTAGAAGAATCTAGGCTTTCCCTCTGCTGGCCCTCGAAGGGTTATTGTTGTGTGCTACTTGTCTTACATTATTTATATACTCAGTTTTTAGGACTATATTTTTCAATTAAACTAGATAAAAAGCTTTATTCATAAAGATATATTTAAAAAATAATTTCTATTAATTTATTATTTTCTCGTGACATCGTAGCTATGGGAATCAGGCGTTTGACTTATAAGCCTGCGGTACGTGCGTTCGATTCTCGACGCTTGCGGATATTTTATTAAACTGCGTTTGTCTTTAGTTATTAGTAATACGTACTTCTCTAGTCAAATTTAATATTAAGTTTAGTTTTAGAATAACGTGCGGCGTATAGTTAATAATCGAATGTCAATAAAAATACGAGAAAACGGAGAAGTGCTTGTCAGAGGCTTACAGAAAGGTGTAAAAAAATCTTTAAATTAAACTTTTGCAAAGAAAATGTATTTGACAATTGGATTAATATTTGCCTTCTTTGAATCAAAACTTTCTGGTAGTGGATTATGGCAATGTACTGGTTAAACATTTATACTACTGCAACCATTGCATCACACTTCAGAATTTAAAGCATAATAAATTTTAAAATAATTTAATAATATTTTATTTTATTCAACAGAATAAGAAGAAATAGCATATGCTTTTGAATAATAGTGTGTAAGGGACTATCTAGATTCTATAAAGAACCTATTACTAGGCCCTCATTGTGTTGTCTACTGATGACCTCGCTAGCTGAGCGTGACGCTTTCGCCTGCGCCCTCGATAGATTGCCACTTCAGGGCCTCGATAGAAAATAGGAAATCTAGACAGGGCCTCTTAAGAACCAAGTTATAATTTGTCGGTTAAAAATGCAATTACTTATAGTTGAATATTTATTATTGTAGTTAAAAACAAATGATTAATTAAGAAATAACACGGGGAATCTAGGAACTTCTACCATTTTTAAATTATCCTTTGAATTATCTTTATTTAAAGTTTTCTTCACACATAAAAAACAAATATTAATAATAAATTAACTAATGTTTAATTTCAATTTGATATTAACAGGGTCTCAAGAAAACATTATTTGTAATAAACGCGCGAAAATATATACATATTCCGAGTCTGTTGTTTAAAAAAATAAAAAAATAATTGAATGGTATAAAACCTGGAATTGCCAGGGAATTTGTTTCCGGCATTTGAGTATCCTAATGCTGAAAAAATCAGGGCAAAATATATCTGTCAGGTTTCACATAAGCTAGCAGTATTTCTTCATGCAATATTGTTAAATAATTGTGCATTCATATTGCACTTTTGAAAAGAGAGAATTTCTTGTTTTTAGTTTCGACCCGTAATTTTTTTCCGATCAAGGGAAATATTTTCCAGAATTTTTTGAGATTTGTTGTAACGAAATTTTTTTGGATTTATGAGAGTCAAATTTGAGTTTAACTGATATAGAATAATGAAAGGGGTGACAAGTCTAAAGCTTTGTGCTTTTCATTATTCGATATTCAGGCCACTTTCATTTAACAATTCGCACCACTGTCCTGGTTTCAGAACACGTGGCTTCATTTCCACTTTGTTTTCTATTCTAAAATAAAGTTTAAAGAATGCCTCTCAATACAATAAATTTCATAATTTCGTGATTAAATTGAAAATTGAAATAGGCTAATGAATTATTGAAAAAATTATACATGTTTTATGTTAATGCTTTTCACTTGAAATTATTCTTTTCAAAAAAGTAATATAAATTGTATTCAGGATTTAAAATTTCTAAAATAAATGTCTTTTTTTCAACAATTTCGGGTATTTTTAATAAAAGATAACTTGATTTTAAAGAATATTAACCATTTTTCAGCAACTTCAGGCTATATTGATGTTTCTGATTTAAAATTGCTAGTTGAAAGAAAAATCATAAATCCACTTATTATTATTTTTTTTTAATAGTAAAATTTAGAACCTTAAATGATTTAAATTGTGTTAAGTGTTTTTCGGGGAAATTAAAATGTTGTATTCGAAAATAATTCGATTTTAGAGAAAATTAATGATTTCAGAACAATTTTTGGTTACGTTGGATCTGTAATTGAACTGTAATTGAAAGTTAATCTGACGATTTTCGATACTGATTTCGAAAGAATCTTGGAACATTTTTTTTAACAATTATTTGTAATGTTGCGTCTGCTATTGCTTTTTGTCGAAAAATGAAAATTTTTTAAATTTTAAAGTAGATTCATAATTTTATAAGAATTTTAAGTTAAATTAGTGTTGTACATTAAATTTTGTTTTTTAAGCTAAAATTCATTATAATCTGAACAAGAGTGAGAGTTTTTTAACAAATTTGAATAATGTATCGTTTTCTCTGCATTAAAAAATTAAATTTTTAAGCTGCAACCTTCACTATGGAAAATTGAAGAAAATTGACCATTAAATTTTCTAATTTTGGAAATTAATTTTTTTACATTTTTGATTTAAAAATTGGGTGATACAGGAAAAATCAATCTCGCTCGTGTTTGTTATTTAGTAAATTAAATTTAAAATTATAGTTTAGTATGATTGAATCGCAGGTCAAAAAATAAGTGTTATTCGTGCAAATAGGATTTTATTGGATGTTGTAAATAACGCCACCACGTGGTTCGAAACTCTTTCGCCATCCAAGAACCTGTTATATATGTTCGCTAATAGCCAATACATCCCGATAATTTCGTATCATTGTGAGCTTTTTGTGGAAAGAAAAATGGTCAGGATGACATATAAGATATAAATTTTAAAAAATTTATTGGACGTGTCTGGCATGCAACGCGAGACAAAAGTTTTGCAACTTAGACTTTTGAATTCGTCGTACCTACTTTGGTACTTTTGTGTCATTAGCCTCAAGGTACTCTCAACTTCACCCTTGCTTTTCTTTCTTTTGTTTAAGTTTCGGAAATCGCATATCTTCTCTTTGAAAACCAAAAAGTTGAATTTTCTACCAAAAGGACGAATTTTAAACTAAAAACGATAAATTTTCAAAACCAACAAAAAAAAACGATTTTTCAACCAAATTGTAGAATTTTCAATCGAAGAGATGAATTTTCAAATAAAATAATGAATGTTTAACTGGAGCAGTTGAATTTCAAACCAAAAAGACCAAATTTTACCTACAATATTTAATTTTTAATTCAGCTATTTAGTTAAAAATTCATCTTTTTTGGTTAAAAATTATTTATTGTTGTTGAAATTTCAGGTTTTGTGTTTCAAATTTAACTTTTTTTAAAAACTATTTAACTTTTAAATTTGCATTATCAACTATTTTGTTTAAAACTCGTCCTTGTGTTGAAAACCCATCTTTTTTTTTTGAAGATTCGACTATTTTGTTGCAAATACCAAATATTTCGACTAGCAATACTAAACCTCTCACATTGAATTCAATATGGTATCTATATATTAATTTTATATAAAATAATTTATTCCTCTATTTTCCTGTTTGTTTGTATTCTTGAAAATTAAACTATTTGGTTGAAAACTCAATAATTTTGTTAAAAAGTCTCATTTTTGGATCCAAATTTAACTGTTTTTGTTTGACATTCATCGTTCCGGATAGAAGATTCATTCTCTTGGACCCAGAACTCATCTTCTGTGGTAGACAAATCATATTTATGCTTGAAAATTCATATTCTTCAGTTGAAAATAACATTTTTTGATGAAAATTAAACTATTTGGTTAAAGGTCCAACTATTCTGTGAAAATTCTTCTTTTCTGATTAAAAGTTCAATTATTTAGTTGAAAAATATTTGTCGCTGTGAATTTAACTGTTTGGTTCAAAATTCGTCTTTCTTGGTTAAAAGTAGAGTCTTTCTTAAAGATGATACTTTCGGTTAAAAGTTCATCTCTTTTGCTTTTAATTTGAACTACTACTTTTGTGATTGTATATTAAAGTTTTTGCTTAAAAATTAATTAATTTTTTTTAAAATTCAAATATTTAGTTGGAAACTTAATTGTCTTGATAAACTGTCTTATTTTATGGTAGAAAAGTAACATTGTTTGCTGAGAAATTAAATTTTCCAGTTGAAAATCTAGTTTTTTATTTAAAATTTCAATATTTGGTTAAAAATTCAACTATTCTGTGGAAAATTCGGCTCATTCTATTAAAAGTTCAATTATTTGGTTGAAAAATATTTGTTGTTATGAATTTAACTATTTGGTTAAAACGTCCTCTTTCTTGGATGAAAATTATCGTCTCTATTAAAAATGATATTTTTCGTTAAAAGTTTTTCTCTTTTGCTTGATAGTTCAACTATTATTTTGGTATAGTAAATTCAACTTTTTATTTAAGAATTAGTTTCTTTGTTGAAAATGTAACTATTTGCTTGAAATTTAAATATTTAGTTAATAATTCAAAAATTCCTTTGAAAACTTTGCCTTTTTTATTCAATTTTCAATTATTTGGTTATAAAAAAAATATTTTTTGGTGAAAATTTAACTGTTTGGAAGTTTCTTCTGTTTTGCATTTATGTTCAACTATTATTTTTGTTATTGTAAATAAAAATTTTAAATTAAAAATTAATATCTTTGTTGAAAATTAAACTATTTGGCTGAAAATTTAAATATTAAAAAAAATCATCTTACTTCGCTAAAGAATATCTTTTCTCTTAAAAAATTAATCTTTTCGGGTTTAAAATTCAACTCTTTTCTAAACCACTCGACTTTTAACCCTGAAATCTGAAAATTCCAAACATTTGTTCGCATTTGCCTAAACTCTATCTTAATTTAAAGAACTGCCACTAAATGAAAAAACTTTAATTTCCAGTATAATAGTGAAGCGAGGTGTGCCCATAAGAAGTTATTATCCATTATTAACTGAACATGATGAGCTCGATGGAAAGGTGCTCTAGGGGGGATAGAAGTGGAAGGAGGTTCACAGGCTGAGCGACAGAGAGCGAAAGGAAGATCGCCAATTACGCTTTTCTCATTCCCAACGCATGCGTGCATTATGATACTCGTCAGCCTATAATCGTGCGTATATTCTTTACGCGTGATTCACACACATAAACAGTTACATAGGCACAAACGCAATTACATACACATTCACGCACACATACACAATGGACGAAGAAATGATTGTAATGCAGCATTTAACTACAGTGACATTCAAAATACTCAGTCTGGGGCAGAAACATCTGGGTGGGTGCTTCACGATGCAGGGGTGGGGGAGGGGGACCACTAACATAAGTTAGCAAAATGGCCGACAGATTTAGACTTTATGTAACTCCATCTGCCGAATGCACGCGTTGGGCAGAGTGGAAAGTCTACTCGAGGGTTTCTTCTCTCTTTTTCACATCTTCTCTCCTTCTTTCTGTATTTCACTATCTTTCTCTTTCTATTCCTTCCTTTTCCATTCTTCTTTGTTTTCGTTCCTTTCTTCTTCCATTATTCATTCTTTCTTTTTCCCATTCTTTTTTGTTTTCTTTGCTGTTTTTCTTTTCCATTACTCTTTCTCTTTCTTGTTAGTTTTAGTTTTTCTTCGCTTTTTTCTTCAGTTTTTTTTTCTTTCTACTTTTGGCAAGTGGTCTATCATTCTCTCAGTCACTAAAGTAGGAACGGCTCGGGATGGCCGCGAAACGTGATTCGAACGTTTCTAGTTCGATTTGCCGTTTCTGATGTGAGCGCGCGTACCCGCCGACATACGTGGACGTATGAGTGTGCGGGAGGGATGCGCTAATTGGCTCATTCTTCTCTCGTCTCTCTTCCTCCCTCCTTCACTCTGAGAGAATCTGTAGCACGCTCAGAAATGACTTGAGCGGATAGACAGCCGGAAATTATTCTTCGCGGATTTCCATGTCAGTGGAAAAGGATAGTCTTCGTCAGACGGTTCAAGTGATTTCAGGTTGTTGGATTGGAGAGATGGTGGGAAATCGTGAATGTCCTGAATAATGTGAATACTTTTAAGACAAGAGCATTTTATTTAACAATGCGAGGTGCAGTTTAAAAAATAAATTTTGGATTTTTTAGAGACGGATCAGACTTCTAGAACACAAAAAAAGAATAAAAAATGTTCATATAAATTCTGTAGAACCACCTGTTGGTCAGGCGATTTTTCTAACTTTAATTAAAAGCACCATTTTTTTCTCAGAAGTAGTGCAAAACTCATCGAAATTTTTCGTTAAAAAAATTTATAATAAAATCTGTTTGTCAATTTTTTATCAAAATGTATGGGTCCTTGCTAAAAAATGGTAAAATTTAATTCTTGAACGTTTGATCCATTTTAATTATATTTTGTACCAAAAGAGATTACAGTTAAATTTTTTAGCAAAAACACGTTTTTTTTAGAAAAGGGTTAAATTTTTTCTAAAATTTCTTTTCAACGGGAAACGGGAAATTTCAAATTGGAAACGGGATCATAATATTTAACAAAAATTCATTGAAATACTTTAAAATTGGAAATGGGATCCTAATACTTAACAGAAATTCATTGAAATACTTCGAAATTGGAAACAGAATCCTCGCCTTTAACAGAAATTCATAGCAATTTTTCGAAGTTTGTTAATAGTTCTTTACTTTAATACTCTCAAATCTACCATAAAAGTTTAATTTCTCGGCAAAAGATGAATTTTCCACCAAAAGACGAATTTTGAACCAGTTGATTTAAACGAATTGTTAATAAAATAGTTGAATCGTAGACCAAATAGATAAATTTTAAATTAAGAAAGACAAATTTCAAACCAGATAGTTCAACTTTTTACTAAAATATATATTTCTTAAACAGAATATGGAATCGTGACATTTTCAGTTAAAAAATGAATTTTCAAAAAACAAACCAACTCCTAGAGATAAGTCTTCAGTAAAAAAGACACATTTCCAAACAAAAATGGAATAATTAAATTTTCAGAAAAAATTAATTTTCAACAGATAAAAAACGAATTTTTAACAAAATAGTTGAATTTCCAACAGAAAAATTAATTTTCAACCGAAAAGTTTAATTTTCTACCAAATTGTTAAATTTGTAATCCTAAAGTACGATTTATCAATCAAACAGTTGAAATTTCAAACCAAAAGTTTGACGCTTTAAATAAAAAATTAATCTTCTGCTATATAGTTAGATTTCCGCACAAATAGTTTAATTTTTAATCTAATAGTACATGCTTAACCAAAACCATGAAGTTTCAACAAAAAAGTTGATTTTCAACTAAATAGCTTTTTTTTCTAACAAATCGTTGAACTCTCTAGCAAAAAAAAAACGAATTTTCTACCAAGCGGTTAAAATTAACTTTAAAATTAACTTTAAGATTAACTTTTTTTCTGCGATAAAATTGAATTTTCAAGCTCAAACAAGAAGTTTTAAGAAAAAAGGATTAATTTTTAACAAAATTGTTGATTTTTTACCTAATAGTTGTATTTTTATCCTAAAAAATATTAAGTTTCTCTTACAGAAGAATTTTTTCTTAAAAACAAAAATAGTTGAATTTTCATCGAGAGAGACGAATTTTTTAACCAAAAAGGATAAATTTTGAACAAAATAGTTGAATTCTCGATCAAATACTTTTTCATTTCTCTCAAAGAAAAATGAAACTTGTATTAAAACAAATGAAATTTTTAATAAAGAAAGATACATTTATTTAAGTTGATTTTTCAGCCAGAAAAAAGTTCACTTCATTTTTTAAAACCAAAATATACATTTTAAACAAAAATTAAATTTTCAACAAAATAGTTCAACTTTTAACAAATCAGTCGAATTTTCAGTAAAAAACTAGACTTTTTTCACAAGAAAGTTTAATTTTTACCTAAACAGTTATAATTTTATCTAAAAAAGATAACATTTCTGTAAAAGGATTCTTCTTTTGATCTCTCTAATAGCTTAATGGGAAAATCACCCTACAAGGATCGGAAGTTCTGTGGTTCGATTCCCAGTAGCGGGAGATGAGAAGATCTTGTTTGAGAAAAATTTAATTTAAAAATTGTTTAAATTTATTTTCCAATAAGTAAGAAATGGCGTTAAGTATTTTCTGTTATTTAAAAATTTAACTTGATCGATAGTTTTGATTTCTATTTTCACAGATTGTGGAATAACATCTACACTGATCGATAGTAACTACCTCTGTTGATAATACAGATTCCTTTAAATTAATTGTATCATAAATGTAACTCTTGGCTTGAGATAGCCTATATTTATGAAAAAGGATTTTTCTTTCGATTTCTCTAATAGCTCAATTGGAAAAGCACCCGACCGGCAATGGAGAGCTCTGTTGTTCGATTCCCAGTGGACCAAAGTGAGGAGATCTTTTTTTGGAAAAATTTATATTATAACATCTTGATTTACTATTGCTCGGGATTGATTTTGGCTGATTTCCTTCGCATATAACTTTTATAAGGAGTTTCATATTACTTGAAATTTCAAACTCATCTTCATATCTATTATTATCGTTGTGTGTATGTAGTAGTGGAATGCGTTTGGTGAGCACAATGATGCCATCAAGGCTCACAGACACTTTCTGTACTTATTTCTTTACCGACTCGTAAAACCGCCAGCGACAATGACAAGCTTAGGTATGTAACTATATGTTTACGTATTGCACATTCGAATGCGAAATATCTAGAAGCACTTCAGTGCCGATTTCTATGAGCGCCCGAGGGCCGAATAAATCAATACTAAGCAAATCAGCTGTATTCCCGGGAGACTGATTAAGTCGAACTTGTCATTTCACGATTTACGCTTCGCAACTCGACTGAAGCTGAAAGTCAAGATTTGTGGTTAACCCAACTATCTCAGATTTACAAACAATTTTGTTTTTTAATTACGCAAATTTATCAATTTTAATTCGAAACTTGGTTATTATAGACTAGACGATTTTTAGCTTTGGAATAAAATGACAAATTTAGAATTGGAATCCTTTAATTATAAAAATATAAAAGAGTGTTGCTATAGGTCAAGGAATTTTCGAGTAACTGCAATTGAAGTTTAGGGTTTACCCACAAATTCAGTTAGGCGTTTTTTTTTATTTTTAATGAGAAAATAGATATAAATTATTGTAGTTGAATAAAAGTGGAATTTTAATGAAATTAGGTTCAGAAGAGAAAATGAGTTAATAAAATGTAAGTCAACAAACGCATGATTCAGAAATTTATTTGGTTGAAAATTTTAACTTGTGGTTAAAAATCTTATTATTTTGTTGAGAATAGAACAATTTATTTAGGAAGTAATTCTTCTCAATTGAAAATTCAAATGTTCTGTTAAAAAAAGCGTCTTTTTGGGTAGAAATTGGCCTATTTTGTTGAAAAAATGTTTTGTGAAAATGCCATTTTTTTCTGTTAGAAATTCAAATATTTAGGTACAAACTTTAACTATTTAGATGCAAATTAATGTTTTTGTCGAAAATGTATGTTTTCCTTTTTAAAATTCAACTGTTTTGGACAAAATTCGTCCTCCTGGCACGAAAATTCAACATTATAGATAAATTTTTTACATTTTAATGCCCCAAAAATTTTCCATTGTTGACAATTTAATTCTTGTTTAAAAAATTGTCTTTTTGGTTTAAAAATTCGTTAAAAATTCAAATTTTTGTTGAAAATGACTCCACTATTTGGTTAAAAATATTATTTTTAAAAATCTTTTTTAGTTAAAAATTCATCTTTTTTGGTTTAAATTTAATCTTTTTGTTAAAAATTATACTGTTTTATTGAAAATTCATTCTGCTTCGTTTAAAATTAATCTTTTTATCTGAGTATTTTACTATTCAATTTCAAGCTGAAAATGTATCTGCTTTAGTTGAAAATTCACGTATTTTCTGAAAAATTTCTTCCTTTTCTTATGTTAGAAAAGAAATTTCAGAATTCGAAACATCATATGTTTTTAATTAGTTTTTTTTATTCAAATGTTTATTTTTTAAGTGAAACTTCAACTATTTTTTTCAATAAAAAATGTATGTCCTTTGTCGAAAAATTTTATTTTTGGCAGATAATTCATCTTTTTCGTTGAAAATTCAAATTATTTGTTAAGAATTCATTTTTTTATTCGAAGATTTATAATTTTAAATAAATGTTCTACTCTTTTATTAAAAATTAAAATATTTTTTTGGTTGACCATAAATATTTTTACTGAAAATTGAACTATTTCTTCTTTGGTTTGAAATTTTTTTTAGATAAAAATTCATGTATCTGGTACAAAATTGATCTTTTTTATTTAAAAATTTATTCATTTTGTGAAAGTCATCCTTTTTTATAGAAAACATTTATTTGTTAAAAATTTTAATATCCTGCAGAAAGTTCGTTCCTTTAATTGAAATTTTTTTAAACTGACAATTAATGTATTACATTTTTGGTTAAAAATTAATTTTTTGTCGGTAAAAATTAAAATATTTAAATGAAAATTCATCTTTTTTAGTAACAAATTAATCTTCTTGATTGAACCATCTTTTTTTGTCAAAATTAAACTATTTGATTCAACAATAATTTTTTTGGTTGGAGATTTATCGTTTTAGTTGAAAATTATTTTTCCCTGGTTTAAAATATAACTATTTTCTTGGGAATTTATGTATTTTCTTAAAAACTGATCTTTTTTGGTACAAAAATTATATTTTTGTTGGAATTTTAATTCTTTAGTTAGAAATAAAATTGTTTTCTTTAAAATCCTTTTTTTTAAATTGAAGATTAGTTTTTTTACTAACAATGTAACTATTCCATTTTTTGCTGAAAATTTATCTTTTTTTGTTACAAGTTCTACTAGTTGGTTGAAAATGTCCATGCATTTGGTTAAAAACTCATATTTTTAAGAGAAAATTAATCTTCTTAGTTAAAATTTGCACTTTTTATTTAAAAAGTTAGGTATTTTCTTGAAAATTAATTTTTTTTAATTTAAAATTTAACTATTCTATTTTTTTTAGAAATTTATCTTTTATAGTTTTAAATTAAAACATTTACTTGAAAATTCATATTTTTTCATAGAAATTCAATTTTTCTGGCTAAAAATGCCTGTAGGTGGTTTAATATTCATTCTTTTGGTTCAAAATTTATTGAACGAAAAGTGACTAAATTGGTCCTCAAATTTTTTTGAAGGTGCTAAAAAATGTTTTGGCAATTTTTTTTTTTTAGATTCTTGACCAAAAAAATTCCCCGATTTTTCCCCAATTTCGGGTATTTTCCTTGCCAGCGGTCACCCTGTGAAACATAATTTTTTCAGCAACAAACATTCTTGACAAAAGAACAATGGTCTAAGTACTAGACTCTCTTTGTGGCCTAAAATAAGGCGTCAATTTTCGCAAGTCTCCATTAGCGTCTGTCATTTAGTGTGGAGGTTCTTCTGGTAATATCAGGAGCTGGATCGAGTAACATGCCAACGGAGTTCTGAGGCTCTTATTGGCCTGATTTTCGCCATTATCAATATTAATAGAGTCTTGGTCCATTAGCCGTTCGAGAGCGCAGATTCGAGAACGGCCCTGATACTCTCAGGCTTAGGTCTACTTTTTGCTGGTCGTTTATTCACGAGAATCATATAAACGGTTACGCAAACTCGTCATTTCTGATCTTGCAATCGTTACACTTTTTACGTAGGCAGAGAATCTTAAAAAATCGCCCCTTTTGCGTGGGTAACCGGCAATTCTATCGAATGAGAAATTGCCCAAGAATAATAAGAAAGATTTCTCATTTTCAGTCATGTCGGCCCTTCCGATCTTTTTATGTCCCAATCTTTTATTTTCGACACACACATATACAAATGGAGATTATTACCTTAGTGGTTCTTAAAATTTGTTTAGTTTCTAGGGTTTTCTAGCAACTCACAACTCCCAATGCACAGTAGGAGGGGAAGTATGAAAGTGAGGCAAAATTCAGAATGTTAAGTAGTGGAAATGAGGGTAAGGAAGTAGAAGAAGAGATGGGAAAGAAAGGGTGGTAAGTATGGGAAATGAGGGGTGGTTGAATATAGGAAGTAAGGGGAAATGAAGGGAAGCGAAGGGAAGTGAGGGAAATTTTTTTGGGCAGAAGTAGTGAGGGGGATTGAGGGTAAGTGTGGAGAGGGGGTTTAGGGGAATATAGGAGGTGGAGAGGGGAATGGGCGGGGGATGTTTGAATAAATAATTTAGGTCTTAATAGACTACAAAATTATTTCTTATAAACGCAAGATTTTTCTAATTCACATTTATTATTCCCAATTCCGAAATTCAGTGTCTTTCCCTGAATTTTCCCTCAAGAATTTTTTTTCTTTTTTCCTGATGTCAGTATGAAAGCAAAAATAATTTTCACTCCTTTTAGCAGAGCTTAAACGTAAAACAGTTATCTGAATGAAGTAATGCAAAGTTTATTTTATATGCAATATTATTATTTGATAAAGACTTTTTAATACGATTTTAAATAATGAACGATAAATTTTCAAATATTTGTAATGAATTTACCAATAATTGACCTTAATTAAAACCCGAGAGTCATTATAAAGTGAATGCATTCAATGAAATTTCATTATTCATAAAGTTAAGTAGGACTTCAAGAACTCATATTCAATGAATATATTTGGAAGCTTCAAAATCTTATTCAGAATTAGCCAAATTTCAAATAATAAGCATTGTAAATTAGGTAATTTGAAATTCGCTTGAATAATGCTTGAAAGCTCAACTTGATTTTGATTTGGGGAATCGTAACGTTTCATATTGAAATTAATATGATCTACAAATTAATTTGATATTTTCAATCAAATTATCCTATTTCCCCCGTTTCAAAGACTTGACAAATTTTTCTTTTCTACTTAAATAAAAATATTTAATTTTAAACTTTTTCAATTGTGCCTACTATCTCGGTTTTAATTTTTTTTTATTTTGCTTAGTCAAATAAGATAGCTTAAGGCTTCTCGAACAATCACTGAAGTTAAGCAGAACTTGAGTCAGTCATACTCGGATGGAGGTCGTTGTACATAAAAAAGTACACACAAAAAAACTAAGTGTAAAGATTGTTGGTAATTCTAACTATTTTGTTTACTTTTGCAAGATTCTTTTTTAAAAAATTAATGTAAATATTATATAAAATTAATTATGAAAATATGAATTTTGAAATGAAATTGGATTAATGAAATTTTCATTTAAAAACTTAATTTCTATGAACCAAAAAGATTAGTTTTTAACCAGAGATTTTAATTTAAAATCAAAAAGGTGAATTTTTACAAAAATATTGATTTTTTACGAAATAATGCAATTTGAAGCCAAGATTTAAATTTTTAACAAAAAGAGATGAATTTGCAACTAAAAAGATTATTTTTTGGATAAAAATAGATGAATTTTTCACAGAATGCATGAATTTTCCACCAGAAAATATCAGTTTTAAGAAAAAATATTAAGTTTTCAACCAAAAAAAGGAAAATGTAAATTTTTTTTTTAACAAATTAATTTTCAACCAAAAAATAAGAATTTTTAAACAAAAGAGTTGAACCCAAAAGGTTATTTTTTATAACAGTGATCAATATTCTAAAAATGAAATAGTTAAATTTTCAATCAAGTAGATAAATCTACAAAACAAAAAATGCATTTTTTACAAAGTAGTTCAACTTTCAAGCAAGTTACTGAATTTCTGAACATAAAAATGACTTTTAAATAAAATAGTTGTGTTAGTTTTCCACAAAATAATTAACTGTTTAACCAAATGCTTGAATTTTTAACCATACGCGATAAATTTCGAACCAAAAATATAATACTAGCTTTTTTAAATAAAAATGATTGATTTATTGGTAACGTAGCTTATGGACGGCCCCTTATTAAAAAAGTAAATAAATAAAAATATAAAATAAATGCTATAAACATTATTTAGCATAGAGATTCGAATCTAGTGAATGAATCTCGGGAAAGGTGAATCTTCTGATAAAGATGTAATTTTGGTGTAGTATAATTAATAGACGATTTTAAGCTTTGGAAAAAAATAAAAAATTCTGAATTCGTATCCTTTAATCATATTAATAGGAAAGAGGGTTGTTACAGGTCAGGGAATTTACGAGTAACTGAAATTGAAGGTCCGAGATTATCCAAAAATTCCGTAAAGCATTTTTTTTGTTTACAAATTTAAACTCGAACATAGATAAAAATGATTTCAATTAAATAAATGTAGAATTTGAATGAAATAAGGTTCACAAAAGAAAATGTGTTAAAAAATAGTAAGTCTTAAAAAATTCAACAATTTTGTTGTGTAGTAATTTTTCTTGGCTGAAAATTCTTTTTTTTTAATTCGTCTTTTTGGGTAGAAAATTTAACTTTTTTGTTGAAAAATTCAACTGCTTGGATAAAAATGGACTTTTTTGTTGAAAATTCATATTTTTGATTTCAAAATTTAACTCTTGTAGAAAATGGTTGTTTTTTCGATTAAAAATTCAAATATTTTGGTACAATTTTGAACCATTTGGATGAAAATGAACTTTTTCGTAAAAAATTTATGTTTTCGGCTTGAAAGTTTAACTGTTTTGTGCAAAATTTGTGTTTTTCAGTTGAAAATTTCAATATTTAGGTACGAGGTTCCACTATTTGGATGAAAATGATTTTTCTGTAGCAAATTAATTTTCACGGTTTAAAATTCAACTGTTTTAAGGAAAATGTATCCTTTTGGCACGAATATTCAACATTATAGATGCAATTTTTATATCTTATTGACTTAGACTTCTTTCTTTGTTCTTCTTTCTTTCTTTGATATTCAGACCTAGTGAATGAATCTCGGAAAAGGCGAATTTTCTGGTAAAGAGGTACTTTTGGTGTGGTATAATCAAACTGATGCGATGCGAGTAATATCGCGTTCCACTTTACTATACAATTCCAAGTTCCACATTGGATTCGACGTAAAACGAGTCCGCAAAGGCGATATCGCTCGCGTAACAGGTAGACACGCGATATGTGCCAGGATTTCAGATCGATTGCATCTTCTCGATCTGAGAAACCCGTTATGTGAAAATAGAGAAATTATGAGCTGCGATAACAGTAATCATCAATAGGTGCGTACCTACTCAACAAAACGGAATTTAAATAGAGAGAAACTTTTAAATCAAAAGAAAATAATATATTATAGGCAGACCTCGGACTCATCAGAGTATTGACACTATTTGACACTCATTTTTTGACAGAGTGGCTCAAGTTTCAAACAAGTAATTGAATAAGAAAAAAAAATTCTCATAAAAAAATGTAATAATTCATATTTTTAATGATGAAAAATCTTCATTTTTAATGAAAAACAGTTGAATTTAACCCAGAAGGACGAATTTCTAGCAAAATAGGTGAATCATTAACAAAAAGATAAATTTTCAAATAATAAGGATTCCTCAATCGTGAAAGAAAAAAAACTTCAACCAAAATGTTGCATTTTGTAAGCCAGAAAGATGAGCCTTTTACAAAACTGTTGAATTTTCAACAAAAAAGTTAAATTTTCAATTAAAAAGGTGAATTTTCTACCAAGAAGACTAATTTTCTACCAAAAAAGTCGAATTTGCAGCAAAATACATCAATTTTTAACCATATACTCTAATGTTAAACCAAAAAGATTATTTTTTTACGAAAATGTCCAATACTCAACAAATCACATGCATTTTTTTAAGTAGCTAAATTTTCATTGTATAAAAATTTATTTGCAAAAAAATCAAAATAGTTTTTAAAAAAACAGTGAAGTTTCGAAACAAAACCGGATGTTCAACTAAAATGATGATTCTTCAATTGCCTATTTTTGTTCTAAAAAGTCGAATTTACCACAACAATTTTTTATTTTTAAACCAAAAATATGAATTTTGAAGGGAAAATTTTATTCTGATTCAAGTGCTTTAATTTTCAACCAAAAAGTTGGAAATTTCAACAAACCCATTGAATTTTCAATACAGAAATATAAAGTTTCGACGAAAAAGTTAATTTTTATCCAAATACATGAATTTTTAAATAAAGTCGAATTTATAACAAAAAAGTAAAATCTTTGAAACGAAAATATAAATTTTCAATAAAAAATAGAATTTTCAACAAAACAGTTAAATTTTCAAAACAAAAATATAAATTTAGTAATGAAAAATTTAATTTTCATCAAAAAATTTGAATTTTCGACCCCAATAGTCGAATGTTTAATAATAAAATTGAATTTTCAAAACGAAAATATAAATTTTTAACGAAAAAGTTCATTTTCATACAAACAGTAGAACTTTTAACTCAAAAAGTCGATTTTTCAAAATAAGATTTGAATCTTCTCAACTAAAATTTAAATTTTCAAGAAAAACCTCGAATTTTCAACAAAAACAGTTGAATTTTCAAAACAAAAATATAAATTTTATAATGAAAAATTTAATTTTCATCAAAAAATTTGAATTTTTGACCTCAATAGTCGAATGTTTAATAATAAAATTGAATTTTCAAAACGAAAATATAAATTTTTAATGAAAAAGTTCATTTTCATACAAACAGTTGTACTTTCAACTCAAAAAGTCGATTTTTCAAAATAAGATTTGAATCTTCTAAACTAAAATTTTAATTTTCAAGAAAAAACTCGAATTTTCAACATAATAGTGGAATCTTCTAAACGAAAATATGAATTCTCGAGAAAACAGTTGAATTTTAAGAATACACATTTTCTACAAAAAAGTTGAATTTGCAACAAAACAATTAATTTTTCATTAAAAAAATTAATTTCCAAGCAAAAGAAGGAAAAGAAAAAAATGCCAGTAAAAATCTTAAATTGTCATCTAGAAAAGAATAAATTGTAGCCAAGCAGTTGTATTTTTAATTGAAAAAATTTATTTTATTTTGAAAAGGAATTTTTTTTGACTAAATAGTCAAATTGTCTACCGCATTGTTGAATTTTTGTGTCCGGAATACGAATTTTCTACAAAATATTTAAATTATCAATAAAATGCTTGAATCCTTAACTAGAATAAATTTGCTTTTAACCAAGCATTTGTATTTTCAAATTAAAAGAATGGATTTTCTATCAAAAAGGATAAATTTTAAACAGAATAGTTAAATTTGCTGATAAATTGTTGAATTTTTGAGCCGAAAAGACAAATTTTTAATATAAAAGTTGAATTTTCAACCAAGAAGTATGAGTTTGAACAACGTTGTTGAACTTTAAACAAAATGATTTTATTTTGAACTAAATAATCAAATTATTAACCAAAAAAGACAAATTCGTAACCAAAAAATTAATAGTATACTTTTCAACAAAAATGAATAAACTTTCAACAAGAAATAGTTGGATTTTTGTATTGTATTTTATTAATTCAGTTCACGTAAAACTCACGAAAAACAATTATTTTAACAATAGAGGAGAGTACTCGAATATGACATATTCTCGTAATATGAGAAAGCAGAGTATCAGCTAAACTAAGAGACCCACTCTGTTTGTTCTATCACTAACTTGTAGCCCTTGAAGAAAGAGTAATTTCGTGGTATAGTCCATTTTTCATTGGGCTTCTAAAGATTATAAGCGAACTTTTTGTGAAATCGATGGTTGTCGAGTTCTTGGAAGGGAATTCTTTAAACCCGATTTATTATTCATTAAATATGTATTTAGCATTAAATTTTGTCTGGGGTGATGGGGATTGAATAACTAAGTAGGAAAATATCGATAGTGTTGAAGATTTTCATTCTACAGGTCAGGCATAGTACAGTCTGTCAAGTTAAAGCGTGGGTGGCTTTACTCGCAGTCGGTAAGGTGTATCGACATGATTTTGGTGTCAAAATATTAAGAAGAGCTCCCTCT
>NC_046662.1:57433539-57458284 GCF_010883055.1 Belonocnema kinseyi | reverse complement strand
GAAAGAGGGAGCTCTTCTTAATATTTTGACACCAAAATCATGTCGATACACCTTACCGACTGCGAGTAAAGCCACCCACGCTTTAACTTGACAGACTATAAGTGCATAGTTGCACGGTGTGGTTCTCATAATATGAGATATCTGTGGTTTTTATAACACTGTGGTTACGCGGGGGAAATCGGTTAAAAAAGTGTTTGTGACTACTGCAAAAACTGAATATATCTAAATAGCAGTAGATCTATACTTCGGAAACATACAATGAAGTTTTTCATTAAAAATAATACCTTATTTTGCATTTTATTAGCTATTTCCTGGGGTATCTCATAATATGAGAATAGTTTGACTATTTGGAAAAAGCACTTTTTTACATTTTTTGTATTTTCAGCATAAAAAAAATTTTTCATAAAATTTTTTATTTGATCTTCTTATGAAAAACTAAATTTCCTTTAAAATGACCTATATTACTTTTTAATTCAGTACATAGAATTCCGACAATGACGCCAAACAGAGTTGGTATCTCATATTTGGGTACTCTCCTCTATGCATTGCAATCGAATTTTTTTTACCATTACACTCAAAGAAATGTTTGTTTGAATCAAACACATTTTTCGCTTCAATTAAAAAAAGGTTTATTTAATTTTAAGAAGTGCAAATTATTTGCCTTATTAATTGAAACAAATAATTTGTTTAGTACAATTTGTTTGATTTAAACAAAAAATTGACTTATATTAAACACTGCATTTGTTTAAAATCTGTTTATTCGAATTCCTAAAAATATTTATTTGATTCAAACAAAAAATACAGTACAAAGCAGTACTACAAAGTGCCGCTAGGCGTGCTAAAGTGCTGTCGGCGTTTCTTAAGGTACTAACCTAGAGTCTCAATTGGTTGATCATTGATTTATTTGATGGCATTAGTCTTTTTTTCAGTGTTCTATTATTCTAAAGGTTCTGATTTACTGTAAAATCCTAAATTCATTGAAAAATGGACGCATTATCTCTAGTTTAGGAACTACTTCAATTTTAGGGCTTTTACCTTGGATATAATTGAAGATTTGGGATATAAGTCTTTGTCAATACTAACTTCCTTTCTTTATAAAGATGATTTATGAAATCAATATTGCTTTTTTCTATTATAATTATCGTTCTATACTTGAAAGCAGGAACTCTTATATATATGTATGTATGTATGCATATATATATATATATATATATGAGGTGTGTTCAAAAAATAAGGTGACTTTATGGTTTTCTCAAAAAATATTCATTTATTCCTCAATAATTATGTTGTCCCCTTCAAAGTAATCCTCCTCAGATATAATACACTTGTGCCAACGCTTTTTCCAATCATCGAAGCACTTCTGATAATCATTTTGTGGTATAGCCTTGAGTTCTTTCAGCGATGCAGTTTTTATCTCCTCAATCGATGAAAAGCGATGTCCTTTCATGGATCTCTTCAGTTTTGGGAAAAGAAAAAAGTCACTGGGGGCCAAATCCGGTGAATATGGAGGCTGAGGCATGACTGTGGTGCTGTTTTTGGCCAGACAATCTTTCACAAGCAACGATGAATGAGCAGGTGCATTATCGTGATTCAAAAGCCACGAATTGTTTTTCCAAAATTCCAGACGTTTTTTCGTATCGCCTCTCGCAGACGGTGCATAACTTGAAGGTAATACTCCTTATTGACCGTACGACCTTGTGGTAAGAATTCCTGATGCACTACGCCACGGTAATCAAAGAAGACAGTGAGAAAAACCTTCAGATTTGACCGAACTTGACGTGCTTTTTTCAGTCTTGGAGACTCAGGATGCTTCCACTGAGACGATTGGGCTTTAGTTTCGACGTCATAACCATATACCCACGATTCAAATCCAGTTATAACCCTTTTGAGAAAATCAGAATCATTATTGACTTCATTCAACATCTCCTGAGCGATGGTCATGCGATGGATCTTTTGATCAAAATTAAGCAGTTTTGGAACAAATTTCGCTGACACACGTCTCATGCCCAAAACGTCTGAAAAGGTAGCATGGCATGAACCAAACGATATGCCAACATCTTCAGCAACTTCTCTGATGGTAATTCGGCGATTTTTCAACACCATTTCTTCCACTGCTTGAACGTTCTCATATGTCGTTGACGTGCTGGGACGGCCAGGGCGAGGTTCGTCTTCGACATCCTCTCGACCTTCTTGGAACAGCTTGTACCATTTATACACATTTTTCTTATCAAAGTAGACTCACCGTATGCAACTGTCAACATTTCAAGAGTTTTAGAGCACTGGATTCCATTTTTCACACAAAATTTAATGCAAACTCTTTGCTCCAATTTTTTTCGAAAGAAGAAAATCGCCGAGCACACCAAATCCTTCTAACCTTTTACGCCTCTGCCAGAAAAATAACACGAGCTATATAGTCAAAACTGTGAACATATGATCGTGACGTGTGTACCCACACCACAAAAAAAATTTAAAACCTGAATGTGCGTAGCCCGCGAAAATTGAAAAGTCACCTAACTTTTTGAACACACCTCGTATACATATATATAACAAGTGTTTCTGCATTTACATATACAACGATAATTATGTTTAACAATAAACATATTATCGAGATTATACATTATTTTCATAAATAATGCTCAATTTTGAGGTTAAGTGTAAAAAAAAATATTTACGTCACTTCAAGAAAATCTGTAATTAATTTAAAAAATATATATTCAATGTAAACAAGAACTTTACTTATTTTAAACGAGGGATTGATTTAAAAAAAATTTATCTGAACCAAACAAATGAGGAAAAACAAAAAACTTATTTGAATTAAACAAACATTTGTTTGACCCCATATTAAAGAAATAATTTGCTTGATTCAAACAAAATTTGTTTAATTCAAACAAACATTTTTCTCAGTGTACTTGACAATTTTTGAAAAATGGGTGAATTTCCATAAATTTTTTTCAAACACATAATTTAAAGATCATTTGCTTATTTTTATCATTGGAAAAAATACGTAGAGTTTATAGATAATGCTTTCCCCGGAAAAAATTAACCATGATTTATTAGATTCAACCATTTTTTTAAACTGGTAAAAAGCGACATTAAAAAGAAATTCCATAACACAATTTATTGCTAAGTTAATTATTTTCCGCTTTCTTCAATTATTGAAATCATAAAAAACTTTTCTTTTTCAGAGAACTGATTTTTGGCACAACTGCCTCTAAGGTTTCTTATTATTGCCCAACTTGAAAGGCATCGAATTTGCATCTATTCAATTTACCGTTTACGATTGAAATATTCTCTACCTTCGAAATCACAAAAAAATGTCTTCTCCTTGATTCTCATGGTTTCAATTTCTCACCTCGAACTGCAATTTCAACATTCCCAGCAATAAACATTGACACGTTAACTTTGACAGTAATGGTAGTTGTACAATGTTTAGAATAATTGTAGATCTTACGGAATAGTAGGTTCGAGTTTAAGAACCGGCCCTGAAGTCAGAAACTAAAACTCGCTCCATAGCAAGTTAGATATCCTACTACCTACTTACTTATTTGCGCGAGTGCAACGCACGTGCGATTTGCGAATATGGCAACGAGTGTCCCGACAAGCGATGCAAAACAGCACACAATTTCACTGCCAGCTGTCGACACATTCATGCAACACAAATTCACACTCGTCAGTCAGTGTATGTGTCTCATCTCCTCTAGTTGAACGACTGTGTTACACAATCAGAATACATATGCACCTATGCATTTGTGTACCAATACAAATGCATATACAAACGTATCTCTATGCATATGGATACCTACATATATGTATACATATGTATTCCTACGCATATGTATACCTATGTATGTGTATACCTATCTACATATGCATATGTATATACGCATACCCATATATGTGTATACCTATGCATATGCAGGGGCGTCTTTATCCACACAGTTGAATGAACATGTGTTCGGTTATGAACGACATCGGATGAGACACCCAAAAAGTAGGTAGGGAGTCAGAGAGAGAGAGAGAAATGGGGGAGTTAGTTGATAG
Source organism: Belonocnema kinseyi (assembly GCF_010883055.1). Lineage (NCBI taxonomy): Eukaryota > Metazoa > Arthropoda > Insecta > Hymenoptera > Cynipidae > Belonocnema > Belonocnema kinseyi. Next base: position 57,454,243 of record NC_046662.1, on the reverse strand, counting down.
GGTGGGTGGGGGAAAGAGGAAACTAGTGGGGAACATGTTTTCGCGACAGGCAGTAATGTACACAAGTGCATTTCGTCGGACGTGTTGCGGTGGCAGGAGCGTCCCCATTCTAGTTTGGCTATCTACATCATTAAGTTTACGTAACCACACAAACCTGTCAGCCGACATTTTGGAACTAACCAATGGCGCCCGTTCGCCTGCTTATTGTCTATCCCTTAGATTAACCGAATGCCGTATTATATATGTATGCATATGCATATATGCATGTATGTATCTATTGTGCATAGTTATGTCCTTCGTTAGTTGTTAGCCGAAATTACAGGCTTTCTGGCTCTTTATGTTGTCATGCAGGAAAAAAGATGTAGGTCATTCGAAAAAATGTATGTTCGTGAGCAGACTTTTTTAATTGCGATTTTTATTAAGCGCGAAAACTGAGAAATAGTAGCCATCGTATGATAGAATTTTGTGCTCATCTCTTGAAGATTTGTCTGCCTGATGAGATGATGAAAAATGAATTTTCTTTGTAGAGAATGCTCAGTTCTTGAATTAAATTTTCGATTACAACTTTTGCCATCCTTTTTCTTCACGCAAAGAATTTGTTTAGAAAATCGAAAGGTCATTCATTGTGTTTTGTTAAAAACATTTTCATATAGAAATGTAACTTTTTTAACTTTATACGTTGCTTTTGATTGATCATGAAGGGTCATCTTCAGTAGGACGATAGACGCGTTTCGAAGATTCGAACAATTACGTAAAATATAGTACTGTTGTATTCCCTCTATAACAAAAAATTCTTCTGATAAACAAAGTGAATAATTTTCTTTAGAAATTTAAAACGGTATTCTAGATATAGTACTAATGTTAAGAGGTATTTTTAAGAAAGCTTCTCCAATTTAAACAGAATAAAGATGTTTTTTTTAAATAATTTTTATGAATCGATAATAGTAGATCATTAAAGGTTCCATAATATATAACAATTGTTGCGTTTTGAAGACGAGACAAAATACAGTTGTTAAAGAATTATGTAATAATCATACTTAAAAATAATTTTAAATAATAATCTAACTATTTGGAGTGATTAACTTCCAGTCAGAATCTCAGGATTATAATAATTTCCAGATTATTTTATGAAAAATTGTTTGAATGAATTAAGCCTTTTTAAAGAACTGGAAAAGTAATTTCAAATAGTAAATTCTAATAGAAAATGAATAAGCTGCAAATAAAATATAAAAAAATCGATTTATTGTTTAACAATTTAAAAATCACGTTATCATACATAAAAGAATAGTATCTCAAGTTTACAGTATTTTCCTCTAAAAAAAAATTAATTCTATTAAAAAGAAAGAAGTCAGTTATATTTGCTTAGATTAAAGAAAAACTTTTTATTAACAATTGAATACACAACACGAAAATGTAAATTTCTATCAAAATGTTCTGAAATGTGCTACAAGTTTGTGAAAAGTTTACGAACGAATTTTCTCAGTGTATTTTTTGTCGCCATTATTTTGTGTTCAATATTGATTCACACAACAAACACTTGTTGATATTTTTTTCCTTATACCTATAAATATCTAAGACTTCCATATGGATATATTTTGAAGTTTATTTGATTATTTTTTTGAAAATGAAATAATTTTATCAGAAATTCATTGTTTTTGTTGAGAATTCAATAGTTTTCATCAAAAATTATATTTTTGGGTTGAAAATTCATCAATTTTCATGGAAATTTCGGCTTTTTTAAATAAAAAATTACAATTTTTTTTAGCTTAAAATTAAACTATTCCATTTTCCCTCGAAAATACATATTTTTTTATAGAAATCTAATTTTCTTAGTTGAAAATTTGTTTTATATTGTTGAAAATTACTTTTATCACTTTGAATTCATCTGGTTCAAAATACTTCTTTTTTATAGAAAATTAGTATCAGTAATTAAAACTTCATGTTGTTAGTTACAAATTTATTTGTTTGAAAATTCTACTATTTTGTTAAAAATTAAGTTCTTTAGCTGAAAATTTACCTTTGACATGTTTTGTAAAAAATGTATCTTTTTTGATAGGAAATTAATTAATTTAGTAGAAAAAACGTTTTATTTGTCTGAAAATTATTTTTGTCCACTACAAATTTCTGTATTCTATTTGAAGTAAACAATTTGTCTGTTTTAGATAAAAATTAAACTATTTTGTTAAAAATTTGTATTGTGTAGTAGAAAAGTAATCTCGATAGTTGAAACTTTGAAATTATCTTTTTTTAGTTGAAAATTCATGTATTTTGTTGAAAGCTATTTTATTTTTCGTTAAAAACTTATTTATTTTACTTCAAAATTTGGTTTATTTTGCCTTTTTGAATGCATCATATTAGTTAAAAATTTATTTTATTATGGTTGAAAATTTAACTCTTTTGTTGAGAATTCGTGGCTTTAGTTGAAAATGTCACTATTTTATTATTATTTTTTTTTGCTTGAAAATTAATTTTTCAACTGAATATGTAAATATTTAATTTTCACTTCAAAATTTATGTATTTTGCCTTTTTTGGTAGAAAATTATTTTTTTGTTTGTTTGTTGAAAACTAAAATAATTTCTTCACAATTCGCTTTTTTAGTCTACAATTCACTTTTAAACTGAATATATAACTATTCTATTTTCGCTTGCAAATTTATCTTTTCTATTTAAAAATTCAATTACATTGTTGTCAATTTTTCTTTCCTGTATCGAAAATAGAATGATTGTAAAAAATTAATATTTTTTGGATTGAATATTTAACTTTTCGTAACAAATTCATACTTTGAGGTTTTGAAAATTAGTATATATTTGACGATTCAACTAATTTGTTGAAAATCTCTATTTTTTGGTATAATTTAATTGTTGTTTTATTAAAAATGAAAATATATTTTCATGAAAATATAAATTGATACACTATTGTCTGAGAATTCATTAATTGTGGTAAAAGATTTATCACTTTAATTAAAAATTTAACTTACTATTTTGTTGATAATTCATAAATTCCCGACTGAAAAATAATTTTGTAAACTAAAAATCTGAATCTTCTATTTTTGTGTTAAAATAATTTCTATTGGGATTTATTATGAACTGTATCAACAAACATTTTTTTTGAAGTATCATTATTGATCTTATAGAAACCAGATTGTTTATATACAAAAAAAAAATTTAGAACGGTCATCGAAAATGAAAAAGTCGTCACGGAAATATCAGGAAATGTCGAATTCTTGCAGCAACCTTCCTTAAACCTTCACAATTTTTTTTAACAACCGATCCATAAACTTTTAATAGAAAATTTTTTGTAAAATAAATATGAGGTCATAGAGAACATAAAACCTGGATGGCTGGATGCGGGTATAATACGGGACGTTTAATAATGATAGGAAGTGAAATTTAGTTGGGGACGGGGTGGCCAGGTCGGGCAACTTGTTGACTCTCATGCACCAGGCCAGAGAGTGTGCACGTTGCAAATATCATTGCACACTATAAATTTCAAACAATAATTGTCGATATGGCCTCCTGCATACATATTTGCATTCTTTTTCTTTTTCTTCACGCCGCAAGGCGATAAGGCTCATTGTTATTCGAGGTTGAACGTACCCATAGTCTCAACATCCGGCGCGCAATGAACGCTAGTTAAAAACCAATTATGTACTATATATCTGGCTAACTGACTGCTGCAATTTAGAAAAATTTGAAAGAAATCTTAAGTTGTCTTCCAAATGCCTGCTTTATTTTTAGGCATTTAGAAGAATATTTCGAAATCTTCTAAACACCTGTCGCATTTTAGGCGGTTAGAAGAAACTAATTATAGAGTATCAAAACACACATTAAATTGCTATCTCACATTTTATTTTTATTTCTATCTAGTTAATTCAATAATCTTTTAAAAAATAATATAACTGTTTATTTTATTTATTTATTTATTTTTATTTATTTTTAGAAAGGATTTTAATTGAAGTTAATTTTTTACAGATTTTAAAGGTAAAAATTTTGTTCTCATTTTGAAATTCGTTTACGGAAAAAATTAAATAGCTAAATTTACCGTTTAAAATGCATAATTTAAACTCAACGCATTTTTTGTGGCATTTAGTAAATATTAAAAAATAAAATAGCCGCCTTTACGATTTTCCTTGTAAAAGTTACAATCTGAAATAATAAATTGATTAAATTTCAAGAAAAGGTGTCTTCTGAGCTGAAAAGAAGCATGTTAAATGATAAATTGAGCCATTTACTCAAAAATAACCAATTTTACTTAATTTGAAGTAGATAATTTTAGTAGTTGGTTAAGAACTGTCTTTTTAGTATAAAAATTTTATTATTGATTTCAAAATTGAATTACTTTTTTAAAAATTTAACAAATGTGTTAAAAAGTCATACTTTCTTGATGACAGTTCAATTATATTGTTGAAAATTCATCTCGCTCTGCAGAAATTTTACCTATTTTTGTTAAAGATGCCATTCTCTGGATAAAAGCTAATTTTTTCTGGTTGAAAATTAACTTTTTTGTTAAAAATGTAACTGTTTTATCAAAAATTTGCATTTTTAGCTAGTAAATTCAACAATTTGGTAGAAGATGCAACTATTTGTTTTAAAACTGGTGTATTTTTTGAAAAACTCATCTTTTTTAGTGAAAAATTAATTTTTTGGTTAAAAATGCAAATTTTCAATTAAAAATTTGTTTTGGCTTGAAAATTCTACAATTTGGATAATTTTTTTTTCTTATATAAAAAAAATTGTCTCATTAAAAATTTATCTTCTCCAGTAAAAATGTCACCTTTTTGGTTAAAATGCAACTTTTTGGATAAAAATTAATTTGGTTTGGTTAAAAATTTGTGTATTTTTTCAAAAACTCATATTTTTAGTAGAAAATCAATATTTTGGGTAGAAAATCAATTTTTCAGTAGAACTATTTTACCTTTTTTGGATGAAAATATTTTTTGCCCGAAAATTCAACAGTTTGGTAGAAAATTAAATTATTTTCTCGCAAATTTGTGTATTTTTTCAAAAACTCATATTTTTCAGTAGAAAATCAATTTTTCAGTAGAATTATTTCACCTTTTTTGGATGAAAATGCAACTGTCTGGATAAAAAATTAATTCCATTAGGTTAAAAGTTAACTTTTTTCTTGAAAATTTAACTGCTTTGTAGAAAATTTGTATTTTCGGTTCGGAAATTTAACAGTTTGATCGAGAATTTAACTATTTGGTTGACAAATTATGTATTTTGTTGAAAAATAATCTTTTTTTTGTAAGAAAATCAATTTTTTAATTAAAAATTAAAATTTTGGTTCAAAATTAATCTCTTTTTGTTGTGGATTCAAGTGTTTCGTTGAGAGCTTGTTTTTATTGGCTAAATTCAAATGTTCTTTGTTTAAAATTGAATTTTTTTAAATATAAACATTTTGCGTTAAACATTCATCTGTTCAGGTTGGAAATTCTACTATTTGGTTAAAAGCTGAAATATTTTCTATAAAATTAATTTTTTTAGATAAAATACATAATTTTAGTTGAAATTTTTTTTTTCATTATAAATTCATTTTTTATCTACAAATTCAACTATTTCTGAGATATTCAACCGATTGGTTGAAAATTACTTTTTCGTATAAAATTCATATTGTGGGGAACAAAATTAAACTGTTTTGTGGCAAATTTGTTGGAAACTAACATCGCATTCATCATTCAAAACATTTAGTTAAAAAATTATGTTATTTGTTTGAAACTTATATTTTGTTGATAAAAAAAAGTAATCATCTGTGTGGAAAAATGCGCTTTCTTTTTTAAAGAATTGTTTTTTAACTGAAAATTTAACTATTTTGTTCAACATCCAACTGGTTGGTTGAAAATAAACCTTTGCAGAGAATTCGTCTTTTTCCATTGAAAACTCAACATCTTGATAAAAACTTTAACTATTTATTGCAAAATAAGACTGTTATGTTGAAAATTAGTTTTTTTTTGTATTGAAAATTATTTTTCTTGAATAAAAATTTAACCAAACTATTTTCGGATCATAAATTATCTTTTTTAGTTTAGAAATTCGACTATTTAGTTAATTTTTTTTTGAAACTTTATGTATGTATTTTGTTGAAAATTTATCTTTTTTTTTGTAAAATAACTTTTTTTCCAGCTAAAAATGTAAATGGTTGTTTTGAAAATTCAACTTAATAAAATCATTATTCTCTTCAATTTATCAAAGTATATTTTATTAATTAAATAATAATAACAATAAAATATTAGGTTAATAATTATTAACCTAATATTTTATTGTTATTATTATTATAATTGATGTTATTTTGTTGAATAGAGTGATTAATTAAATAAGTTCTAATTTTAGTTATTGCCGATTACTGTTCAAACCATTTTCTGGACAATCGAGAAAAAATGTGCCTTGGCCCGGATTTGAGCCTTGAACGCCACTATTTATGAGTGGAGCGTTATCCAATTACGCCAGCAAGGCTTTAGCAGATAGTTTCTTTAGTGATTAATTCTACTCTAAATAGATTAACCGAATATAAATATAATTTAATAATTGGTGTTATTTTTTAACCAGAAGTATCTGCTGAAGCCTCAGTGGCGTAATTGGTTAACGCTGAGACTCGTGAATTGTGGCGTTCCCGGTTCAAATCCTGAGCGAGACAAATTTTTTTCTCGTTTAACCACAAAATTGTTTAAACAGTAATAGGCAATATTCAGCATAAGAAATTAATTCGATTTTAGATGAACAATTAAATGTGTATTTTAATACTCCACGTCTAGTTTCTTCTAACTGCCTGAATGCGCCAGGCGTTTAGAAGAAAGGGCTGAAACTGTCGATTGTCTCATTTACCGAACTCTTACTTTTTTTCAAAGTGCATATATATGTGTATATCTATATCCTAACCGTTAGATTCCTCCAGCTTCTCTCGTTATGCAAACGACCGAAGTCGATTCGCGTGGGTAACCATCGTACCAACACGTAAAAGCTTCCGCAGTTTTACTTAATGACTGTGAAGCACTCTTTTGCATCTCCTTATTAGCAAAATGCGATTTTAGGAAATTGGAAGAGAATTTCATTCCATTTATTTTCCTCAGTACTTCGTCTCTGCTCGATTAAATTTTTCTAGGATTTCTATCCATTTATGAGTTGACTAAGCTTTAATTAGAGGAATTGTTATAATTATTCAATTTTCTGGAAATTACAGATTAAAATTGTACAGATTGGAAATCATCTAAGGAGAAAAACTTACAGTGTAAAAAAATTCTTCTCGGGAGTCTGTATTCTTGGAAACATGAGATTAATTATTTGGTTGAATTAATTTTTTATTTTTAAGTGTAAAAAATTGGCTTTTTAAATAGGATTCGTATTTATTAAAATTATCTAAACTCTATTCAATCACTTGAAATTACACCAATTCTATATCAAACGATATAATGCAATTTTAATTCATTTTTTAATTTTTTATTAAATCATTCAGTTTACAAAACGTAACTAAAATATTTTTTAGTACAACTTTTCCATGTTAGGTCCGTATCATGCAGTTTTCAAGAATAAAAAATTAAAGGCGTTTAAATTTTTTAATTGTTGATGAAAATAGTTTTAGGTTAAATAACTTTTTTATTTTAACTGAATCAGAAGAGGATTTTTTTTATTTTCAACGCTTTTATTGATTTGGAAGAAACAACATTTTTTTTTATTCAAAAAGGAAAAATGTTGTATTTTAAAGATTTCTATAGAGTCGGAAAATGAAATTTAAACTTTTTTTCTGAATTTAAAAAGACTACTTTTTCTTCTTAATATTTTTATAGAGTTTAAGCAATAAACTTTTCATTTAAAATTTTCCACCGAAATTGGAGATTTTTTTTTAATTTTCAGAATTTTTATTGAGTTGATAGTACTAGAATTTCAATTTTTAATTTTTCGGATTGGAAGAAACCTTTTTTTGTTTTGACCCTTTTTTTAAATTAAGGGAAGAATTTTTTTCTGCATTGGAAAAGGTAATTCTTTTATTTTCAACATTTCCATTGATTTAAAAGAGAGGAAAGTTTAAATTTTCAATTTTTTTCCGAATGGAGAGGGAAATTTTTTATTTAAAAAATTTTTATGGATTTAAAAGAGATTTTCAATTTTTTCGTAATTGAAAGAGAAACTCTTTTTTTCTTGTTAAGATTTTTAATGGCTTGGAAGACAGGTAATTTACGGTTTTTAAATTTTACAAATTGGAAGCAATACTTATTTTTTTGAAAACATTTGTATTATGTTGTTAGGGAGATAATGTTGGTTAATGATTGTTTCTCTGAATTTGAAGAGGCCATTTTTTTCTTTTAAATATTTTCATTGCGTTCAAGACAAACATTGTTCATCTGAATTGGAAGAAGTCAATTTATTATTTTTAACATTATTATCGAGCTGGAATGGAGAGAATTTCAATTTTTATTTTTTCCGGAACTGGAAGAGGGATATTTATTTGTTTTAAAAATTTTTAGTGACTCGGAAGGAAGAAAATTTTGGTTTTAATTTTTTTCGAATTGGAAAGGGAATCTCCTTATTATTATAAAGATTTTTATTCATTCGCAGGAAAGGGAATTTTGGTATTTGAATTTGTATAAATTGGAAGAAAAACTTCTTTCCTAAAAATTTATATTTTTTTAGAATTGAGTCAATTTTTGATATTATTAATCTTTTTACATTCTCATCATTTATGATTGAGAAAGTATTAGAATTGTCGGAAATTCGACATGACACTTTTTCAACGAATCTCCACGTTTCGAGACCCCCTGAATCCGAAAATCAGGTTTTTACGATGGCGTCTGTCTGTCTGTCCGTCCGTAAACACGATAACTCGAAAAAATGAACGAATCAAATCCATCTTTGGCACACTTTTTCTAGGTCCTAAAAGCAAAGACGAGTTCGTTAACCAGCCATTTTTGATAAAAATTCAAAAAGTGAGCGCATTTTGGAAATATTTGAGACCACTTTTTTCTGAAGTTGAAAATTCTATGTACTATTATTTATAGTATTGAAAAGAACAAACGATTTATCCTGATGACTTTTTTCGATAAAAAGAAAATTCTCAGAGTTATAGCGTTTTCAAAATTTTTTTAATTAAACGAAAATCAAAATTTGAAGCCGCTAAGCGCACGATATGAAAAAAAAGTCAATAGAAGAAAAACATTTCTTTTTGAAAGCCCTACAATATTATCGTAACCAATTTTTGGATTTTCTTCAAAAATCGAAAATTCAAATTTTGATTGCACAAAAAATAATGGAAAATTAAAAATTCCATTTTGTGGACAAACTATGTAGGATACGAAAAAAGGTGAATTAACAAAAATGGTTATCCGAAAAAAGTTTTACAATTTCGTTAAGAATCACTTCTTGATAGGATGCTTACTTTTTGTTTTATTCATGAAAAATAACGCTGAAAAAAATAAAATAAAAAAAAATGTGTGGAAAAACGACGAAAGTTACGAGAAAAAAATCCAACAAAACCTGTTTACAAATATCTGTCAGAAATCGAGCGCGCAGCGTGAGTGTCACAATGAGAATGTGTACCTTAAAGCCTACAGAGCTTTGAGAAACTTAATCTTTGACTATACTTAATGAAGTAGACAATTCAGAATATGAAGACGCATATAAGTGTGCCTTCTAAAAGAGATCTTTTTGATTAAGTTTTTTTCAAGCATTCCAAATGCAAAGAATAAAGATCCGAGTGTGAAGCTCGAGGAAACCTATTATCGAGCGCGAAGCGAGAGATTCAACCTCGCGCGCCCTAGGCGCGCTCAAACTTGCGAACGAAGCGAGCCGCGCGTGATGAGAATGTGCCCGCGAAGCGGGCAGATTTTTTTAATTGTGAAAGGCCAATTTTTTCTTCGTAAGAATTTTTAATGTTATTGTTCAATTTAATTTAATTCAAAATTCTTCTATAGAAAAGTGGTAAAAACTTCGGTTTGATACGTAAACATTCTTTCCAATTCAGTTTTGTTTACTTTAAAAGAAAGAAATTTTGGTGTGAAGAGCTGGAATTTTTTTATTCCGATGTCACCCTGTTATTTAATTTTCGAATAGCTTTAGCCTAAAGGTTTAATTCCAAAAAGCGTTGAATTAAAATAACTCTAATTCTTTTTAATAAAAATAAAAAATTGTATAAAAAAACAATGTCCTGCTAATAAGATAAATAAATTTTTTCTAGAATCGACTCGATTTTTGCATGTGTTTCAGAAAGGGCTTTATTTATTTTATAGAAATGTGCACGTGCGTTGATATGAATTTGCATCACTATCACATCTTCCATATAACCTTTCCAGTGGAAATTCAGCCAAAACAGAAACTCTACCAGAAATTTAGTCACGTCTCGGCACAGACTGTAAAATTCGTTTACCGCCAGTGTTGCACATTGCGAGGTTCATTAGCCATGTCTATCAATGAGCAAACAGTGATATTGTCGCAATTAACTATTTATTAATGGACGCCACAGTCACAACAGAGAAAATTAATAGTGGACATGCATTATTAATCTCATTCCCATCATGGGGGAACTCTTGCTTATGACAAAGAACGCGAAATAATGAAGATATTTATATCGAGCTGAAAGCGATTCTTGAACTTTGCGAAACATAAACAACAATCTCTCACGAAATGAATCCAGAAATGAAAATTTTAAACATCAAATCAGAGACTTGGCAAACTAATTCTAGATTCTAGGCTGCACTCCTCACTGAGGTAAACTCTTAACCGCGGAAAGTTTACCTCAATTTGGTGTATTCACCTCGCGTTTACCCTGCTTTACCGATTACCTGTAACATTTCGTAGCCTTTGCTTTTTCTGTGATTGGTTAATAACTAAATATTACAATTTTGAGGAAAAAGACAAATTTTCAAAAATTAAATAAACTTTTAACCAATTGGTTTAATTTTCAAGTCAAGAGTACAAACTTTTTGAAGGCAGTTCTATTCTAAACAAGAAAAGATAACCTTACCAATAAATTGAATTTTGAACAACATAATTAAAGTTTTGATAAAATAGTTGAATTTCCAGCCTAAAAAGATTTATTTAGAATCAAAAGCTTGAAGTTTCAACTAAAAAGGAACAAACATAATTGCGTTTTCATACACACTGTTGATTTCTTAAACCAGGGAATTCAAAGTTTTATGAAAACAGTTTAGGTTTCCAACCCGTAAAGTAGAATTTTTTAATAACAAAATTTATTTTTATTCAATTAATATCACTTTTCTACCATAAAAGATGATTTTTAAATCCAAAAGAACAAATTTTCAACAATATCGTCAAATTTTCTACCAAAGAAGCCAAATTTTCACAGAAATACATCAATTTTCCATCAAATAAAATGAAATTTCAACTAGAAAAGTTCGACTTTCAGTTAACAATATCAATTTTGAAAAAATGGAGTAGTTAAATTTTCATCTGAAAAATTTAATTAAATTCTCGACAAAAAAATCAAATAAAAACAAATTATTGAATATTAAACCAGTTAAATTAATTTTTAACTAAAATTATTGATTTGAAAAAATCACAAGAAAAGAGTTCAACATTAAATTGAGGACTTGCATTTTCAACCAGAAAGATGTTTTTTTTCAAATAAAAAGATACATTTATTACCAAAAAAAACCGAATTTAAGAAAAGCACAGGATTTTTGAAATAGTTAAAAGATAAAATTTTCAATAAAAAATAGAATTGTTAAGTTTTTAATCAAAAAATGAATTTAAAACTAAAAAGGATACGAATTTCTAGTTGAAAATATTTGAATTTTCAACCAATATTATGTTGCGTTTGTAATTTATGTTGGAATTTATTGTTATTTTTAATTAAAAATATTAATACATTTCAATTATTAGCTTTACATTGAAAATTACGCTATTTTAAAACAGTAATAATTAAATTCTGAACAAAATTGGGAATCTTTTATCAATTTTTGGTGTGTAATTTGTCGGCGATTGTATAAAAAAATTTTATTTATTTTTTACAATTTTCGGTTATGTTGTGGTTTTCAACAGAAATGGGAATTTTTAGTAAACAACTATAATATTTAAAAGAAACTATAAAAAAATGTACAATCGTAGGTTCAGCTTTAGATTTTGCACTGAAATTATCGATAAAGATTTCAAAGAAGCTACACATTTTTTGAACAATTTTAGGTCATGTTAGCATTTTAAACTGGAAACGGGTACTTTTATTAAAAACTGCTTATATTTCAAAAATTAAAATCTTCCCAAAATTTACGTTTTTCGGTTTTATTGGCGTATTTGACTCAAAATTTACATTTTTAACATTAAATTTCAAAGAAGATTAATAGTTTTTGAACAATTTTGGGTTAAGTTAACGTTTTACGTCGAAAAGTGCACTGTTTTCAAAGAACATTTTTTTATTATGTTAGTTTTTTTTCGCTAAGAGTGGCATTTTTATTAATAAATAAATATATATATTTCTCTTTTTCAAGAATATTTACAAATTTTCACCAGTTTTTGCTTATGTTGGTATTTTATATCCGAAGTTAATAGTTTTAGTGAAAAATCAATAGAACAACTAATGGTTTTGAACGGAAATGACAATATAGATTTCAAACAAGATTTTTAATATTTTAACAATTTAAGGTCATGTTAACGTTATTTGCTGTACATCGGTTATTTTAAACAAAAAAAGTTACATGTAAAAGAAAATTTATAATCTTAAACAAATCGTTTTTATTAAATGTTAGTTTTTTTGGTTCGAAAATTGGTGTTTTTAATTAAAAATGATTATATTTTAAGAATATGTTGGTTTATTTTACTTGAAATTGGTATTTTAAATAGAAATTATTACATTTTTATGTAATGATTTTTATTGAAAATAGTAAAATGTAAGAGCTTAAACAAATTTGGATTGTATTAGTGTTTTTCGTCAGAAATTAAAAAAATTAATTCAGAAATCATTAGATTTCCGAAGAAGATTGACCATTTTTGAACAATTTAAGATTATGGTAGCCCTTTTTATCGTGAATTGGTCCTTTGAAACCAAAATAAATTTACTTCAAAAATTAAACTCACAATTATGGGTTTTTATTAAATTTAAAAATCGAAGATGGACTTTACAATTCAATTTATGAATCAAACATGGAATAAAGTTATTTCTTAACATTATAAATATCTTTTAATAAGTTATGTAGAAGACATCTGTTTGTAAAATACATATTTTCTATATTAGAAAATAGTGGCAGCCTTTCTAAACAGGGCTTCAATATTTATGCGGGTCGTACTGTTGAAGTCTCATCCGATAAGCGGATTGCTTTCCAGTCTTCAGCAACTTTTTACGTTTCGTTCTTACATAAATTTGTCTTTGAATTCACATATTTCAAATAGTCTTTCTACATCCCTCTAATTAAATCATTTTCTCTCATTAAACATTTTCCTTAAACATTAATCATTTGAAAATAATCCATTAGCTTCCCTTCCCAAGAAAATATTTTTCAATATCTGAAAATGCTTCGCATTCTTCCAACCTAAATGAATTAAGACTTTTTTTAGCGTAATATTGAACAGGCTATCAGAAACCAGGACTGCGGCGAAGAAATCTGTTATAAAAACGCAAAATGAATACATTAGTTTTGAGATTCCGGGAAAGTTCTTTCGTTATTAAAAGCGGAGGTTATTTTTAATAACCGCGTTAATAACGAGGCGAAGACTACGAGCGAAACAGCGAAATTGAGGCCGCGGAATTTTAGTTCTCTTCCTGAAACACGCGTTGCCACCAATTTTTCTAACCGCGAGAAAGAATCTATTCCGTTTTTTTCCAACTTGGGAAAATTACTTTCCTACCTCGCTAGGAAAGACGAAAAAAGGGAATGATAACCAGCAGCCGCGTACGACCAATAGGGGGTGGTTGGCATTAATTTGTAAAGTCGTAAACAGAGAGGGGTTGTCGATACTTTTAATAAAAAGCTAGCAATTAAATTTCGCAGGGATGATGAGCGAGCCCTAGGAGCCGAGAAAAGGTAGATTGTGGTTCGAAGAGACCGGGGGTAATAACGAACTCATATTTCAGGTGAAGGGTGGAAAAAGTGGGGGTAGGTCGTAAGGGGAACAAAAAACATTTCGGAGAAATAAAAAGAGATCTTCTTTGGGAAGGGAGTTGCCCGAACCTTTTCCCCTATCCGATACTCCCCCATCCCCAATATCATCGCGACACCACCAGTGCAGGACTCCCCACTTGATCTGCGTTTCCTCCTTTCTTTGTCCTTTTTTTCTCTCTTCCTTTTTCTTCCGTCCTTCCTTTTTTAACGTCCCTCTTCGTTGGTTCACCATTCCTCTCGTAACTGCGTTTCTGAAATTTTGAATATTCGATCAATAGGAAGCCGGCCGCTGTAAAAAATAGGGGTTGGGGGTGTGCTCAGAGTAGAGCGACTGGTAGAGGGGGTAACGGATCTGTCACGTTCTTTCGCCCTATTCTGCACTTTTGTCAATTTATCATTTTCCACGTAAAGCCGCGCCAATAAGTTCGGCTGCTCGGGGACGTACTCTATTAATTATTGTAGGGGCTTTGGAAATTCAAGCTCCCGGTGTCGAATGAAATATTTCAGTATTTTATGTCGATGAGAGAGGGGGTGGGGGTTCAATCTGAATCGTGAGAAGTGAAACGTGAACAGAATGAGCCGCATGAATAATTTTTTTCATTATTTGGACGCATGACGCAACCTGATGCAACTGAGGCGTTGAAAGTGCGGTCCTCGTGCTGTTTGTCACGCTCGTCCAGTTCCAGGAATATCGTAAACCGGGGAATATCATATCAGGAGTTAAGTGTATTAATTTTTCCTTTGTCCGAAACATATTTTTGATGAAAGTCAGTTGTAAAGGTTACTAAATTTTAAATTACTGGGATTAAATTACTAGAAGTACTTATAACCAAATAGTTAAACTTTCCAACTAAAAATATGAATTTCCTACCACAAAAGATAAATTTCCAACAAAGACATTAATTTTCAACTGAATGGTCGACTTTTCAATAAAAAATAACGTACCAAAACAGATGAAATTTTTACCGAAACGTTAAATTTTCAATCAGAAAATATGAGTTTTTAACAGAAAAGATAACTCTCTACCAACTATTCAATTTTCGAATAACTAGTAGAATTTTTCAACCAAGTAGATGAATTTTTTAGTAAAGCAGTTGAACTTTCAACCAAATGGTTGCATCCTCAATAAAGAAGATAAATTGTCAATGCAAAAAGAAAAATTTTAACCAAATCGTTGACTTTATAAAAAAAAAATAATTCTCAGCAAAATGTTTCATAATTAATATTTCAGCCAAAAATATTTCAACTTAGAATAAAAAACAGTTCAACTACGCACACCAAACAAAATATTTTTAAAAAGTGTCGACAAGTCTAACTGAATCAAAAAATACCAATTTTGAACAAATAATCTTCCTGGGCCAGACAACTTCAGAACTAGAAGGATACATTTTTAACAGAGAGAATTTATTTTTTACACAGGAAAACTAATTTTGAACAATGCATGAATTTTCTACCGAATAGTCAATTTTTAAAACTTTAAAGAATGCATTTACTACCGAAAATTAAATTGTTAAATTTAAAAAATATATGTTAATTTAAAAAAATTAATAGTCAACAAAATTGTTAAATTTTCAATAAAACAGTTAAATTTTCAAGCCAAGAAGCAGTTATAAAAACAGGACTTTTTTACAAAAAAGTTCAATTTTCAACAAATAAATTAATTTGAAGCAATTTTTTACTTTTTTTTTTTAATTCTTTTTATAAAATAAGAAGGAATAGGTTTTATGTCAAAGAATTAGAACATAGTTGATTTAATAAATTATCACGGTAACATTTGTTAAGAACTTTTCAAAAATCAGAAGAAGTGTTACAATTTAATTTGAAACATCGTAGCTAAAAATGAATCAGATTTTATTAATATAGGATATAGGGACAAGAGTGCGAAGTCTGCAATTAAAATGTTCATAAATCAATTTTTATGACATCTGACGAAAATCACAATTTCTTTCATAAGAAAATATCAAAAAGGTTCTATATGAAATAAGTGATGCAGAGTTGGTTTCATAAATTCTCACAGTAACATTGGTTAGGTGCTCGTAATAAATTTGAAAAGGTATTAAAATTTAATTCGAAACATCGCAGCTAAAAGTAAATCAGATTTAATTAATATCGGAAATAGGGAAAAGAGTGCAAGCTCTGAAATTAAAAAGTCTTTGAATCAATTTTCATGTCATCTGACGAAAATCACAATTTCTTTCATCAAAAATATGAAAAAGGTTCGATGTAAAATAAATGATGCAGAGTTGGTTTCATAAATTCTTACCGTAACATTTGTTCAGAACTCTTTAAAAATGAAAGTTGTTGTTAAAATATAATTTTAAATATCGCAGCTAAATATAAATCTGATTTAATTAATATAGGAAATATATCCATTGAAGAAATAATTGAAAAGTCGATTTCATTCTAATAAATTCTTATCACTACCTTTGTTATTTAATGCCTCATAAAGAAATTGTCTTTAATTCTCAAAAGTCTGATATCAATGTGTTTCTTAAATGATAAAATTAATAAATCTAAACCAAAATTCAAACAATAAATTCTATCTGCCCAAACGTGATACTACCGAAAATATCTAAAAAACAGAAAATCCAGACTTTGAATCAAATTCATTACCTCTAAGTGGAAAATTCTGTACTGTTCGCTATCTTTCAAAGGATTTCATCACACTACGTACATTTCGTAAAAATAAAAGCGATCGCCGAAAGGGTTGAACTCGTATCAAGGAAAGGAACCACTATCCTGAAAAAAAAACGAAAAAAAATACACAAAAGTTCGTACTCCCCTCATTGGAACTTTTCGTTAGCAGCTCGGTGCTTTCTTGTCTCACACGTAACTGCTTTCATCCATATCGTCCCTATATAGTACGTAGCCCCTTGCATGAGGGTAGCATGTTTTGAAGCGTTTTATAATTGAGACCTGAGATGAGAAGGATCGATAACATTTTTCGGGGTAGAAGCGAGGTGTGTAAGCCTGCACTTTCGGGGGTGTAAAGGGGCTGCAGTTCGGCTAGGAATAAATGCGACATAGGGGGAAAATTCCCCCTTACCCCTTTCTCTCTTTCCACCTGCTATCCCCTTTCCACTGTCGCATCAGGGAAAAGTCAAAGATTTTGAAAAAAATCGTGATAAAATCAGAGAATTAAAGAAAGGAAAAAAGAAAAGAAAAAAAAAGAGGATAACACATTACAATTTTATGTATTTTTTCATTTTTCATTTCGTTTATTAAAGTTTTTACGTTGACAATGTTACATGATTAAAACTCTTGTCTTTTTTGTAACAAATCTAGGTCTTTTTTTTGTTAAGAATTTAACTAGTTTAAAACAATTATTTATTTGATTGATTAGTTGAAAATTCATCTATTTGGTTGAAAAATAAACTATTTTTTGAGAAAGACGTCTTTTTGTTAGAAAAATAATATTTGCAGGTTATGGTCCAACAGTTTTATAGAAAATTTGTCTGTTCAATTTAAACTGGTATTTTTGGGTTCAAATTGTTACTGCTTTGGTAAAATTACTACTGAAAATGAAACTATTCTATTTTTGTTATAAAGTTTATCTTCTGTAAACTAAATTTGAACTATTTGCTTAAAAATTACCGAATTTCTTTGAAGATTCTTCTTTTTTTGGTACAAAATCAATCTTGTTAGTTGAAAATTCATCTTTTTGATTAACAAGTTATTTTTTTAGGTTAAAAATTCAACTATTTTGTTAAAATTTTATATATTTTGTTACAAATTTATATATTTTGTTAAAAATTAAATTATTGGCCTGAAATTCATATATTTTATTGAACATTCTTCTGTTGTGTGTAGAAAGTTGTTTTTTCATTTTGAAATTTCATCCTTATGGTATAAATTCCATTCCTCTTTTATTAATAACGCAACTGTTTGGTCGGAATTTTTTGTTGTTGTTGAGGATTTTATTATTTCACTTAAACATTCGTCTTTTTTGTTGAATTAAACTATATTCTTAGTTTTTATCGAAATATTTTTTAGTTAAAATACCTAATATTACAATATTCTTAGAGAATTAATTTTTTTTGGTTGAAAATTAAATTATTCAGTTGAAAGTTTAACTTTGTTAGAAATTCTTTTTTCCTGTGTTAAACGCGCATCTCTTTCACTGAAAATTCGTCTTTTTTCTTTTAAAATAATGTTTCTCGACTAAAAACGTAACTTTCCTCTTTTGATTGAAAATTGATATTTTTTAATTTAAAACTCGGCTTGTTTCGTCCAAAACTTATCTTCTTGATTAAAATTTTTTTATCGAAAATGCAACTGTTTGGCTAAAAGTACAAGAATTTAGATGAACCATTTTTCTCTACTGAAAAATCTTTATTTGTTGAAAATTCGTCTTTTTGGTTTTAAATTGATTTTTTTTTAAACTAACAACGTAACTTTTTCTTTTTTGGTTGAAAATTCATATTTTTAAATTAAAAACTCGTCTATTTTCGTCGAAAACTAATCCTCTTGATTGATATTTTTTAAAATAATAATACAACTGTTTGGCAAAAGTGCAAGAATTTTGATAAACATTTTTTTCTTTCTTGTCTGAAAAATCTTCATTTGTTGAAAATTCGTTTTTTTCTTCGTAAAATTCCACTTTTGTGTTTGAAAGTGGAACTAGTTTGTTGAAAGTCCATTTTATTTTTGTTAAAGATTGATCATTTTATTTGTAAATTCACTTGCTTCTTTGAAAATTAAATTATTTTGTTGACAATTTTTTTTTATAGAAAATTAATATTTGCGAGATCAAAATTGAAGTTTTTTATTGAAATGTTGTCTTTTTGGTTCAAAATTGGTATTTTTATTAAAAATTTAACAAAATTGTTCAAAGTTCAGTTTTTTCGTTACACATTTCTCCTTTCAATTAAAAATTTAACTGCTCGTTTGAAAAGTCGTATTTTTTGGTAATTAATATTATCTTAGTTGAAAATTAATATTTTTGTTTGAGAATTGATCATTGTCTATTAAAAATTAAAATATATGATTAAAAATTCAACTATTTTGTTAAAAATTAGTTTATTTTTTATTTTAATATTCGACTATTTGGTACAAAATTCATCTTCGTTTGTAGAAAATTATTTTTAATATTAACTAATCAAGATGATATTTGAATAATCATTGTTTTGTCATTCAAATTAACAATTATTTTGTTGAAAAATAAACTTTTTTGATTAAAAATCAAGTTGTATGTTAAGAAATCATCTTTATTTATCGAATATTCAACAGTTTTTATGATCCTTCATCTATTTGGACCGACAGTTTCTTCTTTTTTATGGTGGATTCATCCTTTTTGTGTAAAATTGTACTGTCTTCTGAAAAATTCAATCATTTGGTGGAAAATTCCACTGCTTTTGTTTAAAGATTAATCTTTTTTATTTGAAAATTTAACTGTTTTGTTCAAAATTCGTATTTTCGGATTAAAAATTCATGTCCATAGTGCAAAAAGTAATTTATTTGATTGAAATACATTAATCTGAAATCCTAAGTTTATAATGTCAGAAAAAAAGAAAAACTGCTCAGGAAAAAAGTCAGGAGGTTTCGAAAATAAAGTTTTGTTGCCACCCCGTATAATTTTTGGTTTGACTTATCGGGTGGGTGAAGGGGAGGGATGAGCGTAGGAGAAACTCACTTTTCGACAAAGAGGCGACGCTTTTTTATAATTGCGTTTTTAATTTGATGGATTCCTTTGGTGCGTTTCTCGTGCGTTTTCGAGAGCCCGAGAGCTTTTTCTGGCCGGGCTCGTCACCCCCTTCAAAACTCGCTACCCCTATTTCACTGAAACACCTCTTTTTCTATTTCTCTCTTTCTCTCCTCTCCTTACACCCCGACGAGAGACTGACTTTTATTTGTCTCCGACGCGCGACTAATTTACTTCCAATTGCGTTTCCAAAGGCGTGCACCCGCTTCGGTACTGAATTTCTCGTATTGTACCTCTCGCTAAAAAAGGGGATGAAAACCCGAGGTAATCGTGTCTGGGAAGAAAAACATGTTTTTCTCGCGTTCTTACATTTTGTCAAATAGTTTATGATATACTCTTTTATTTATAAATAGCTAAATATTTATATAGAAATATCAAAAAAGGTTAGTGTGTTTAAAATTTTTAATTTTACAGTTCAATTTAATATTCTGAGAGGAAAGATTTTAATTTTTCAGCAAAATGTTTTTACTTCTTGACAAGGTAATGTGGGACGGGTCTTAAAACTCTTTATAGTAAAACTTAAAAATTGCATCATTTTTAATTGGAAATTTAAAAAAATGAAAAACTCTTAAATTTTCGATATTCACAATCGAATGTTCTACAATTTCAAATAAACAAATTGACAACTATTCAATTCTTAAGATATATCAACATAGATTCTTAAATTTAAATGAGTTTTAAAATCAAAGGACAAGTTTCCAATTCTAAATATTTCAAATTAAATAAACTTCGGATGAGAAACATAAAAAATACAGAATTTTAAATTATAAAAATTAAGAATTGCATAATTTTTTATTGGATTTTTTCAAAATTAAGAAAAAGTCTTGCAAAATAAAAAAAGCTACCTCAAAAAATTAATTTTTCAAATATTTTTATTCTTTTGAATGGCTTGGAATGCTTTTAAACTCTTTCAAGTGCTTTTAATTTCATTTAACTTCCTTGAAATCAACTGAATTCCTCCGAA
>NC_046662.1:57405926-57433439 GCF_010883055.1 Belonocnema kinseyi | reverse complement strand
GTATCTGACTTGTATGAATTACCTGAATTTATTAAATTCATGGAATTTTCCAAATTTCTAGAACTCCCTGAACTTCAAAACGTTAAAAATAATTCAATGAATTCAGAGAAGTTCCGAAGAATTGAAGTAGTTCAACATATTCTATGAATTAAAGCATTCCGAAAATCTGAAGGAATTTAACAGATTTCGAAAATTAAAAGAAATTAAGGAACTTAGAATATTTAAGGAATGAAGGGAATTCAGAATATTAAAGGATTTCAGAGAATTCCAAATATTCAAGTAATTGAGAATATTCAAGAATTACAGGGAATTCAGCGAATTTGAGAGGATTCAGAAAATTCAAAGAATTCTGAAGAATAAAGGAATTCAAGGGTTTTAGAGAATTCCAATAATTTGACGAATTCAGAATATTGATGAAATTCTGAAAATTCGAAGAATTCAAGAAATGTGGAGAATTGACAATGTGTAAGGAATTTAGGGGACTTAGAGAATTTATAAAATTTCAGGAATTCATAATATTTAAGCAATTCTGGGAATGAACAAAATTTAAGGAATTCTAGGAATCCAAAGAATTCAAGGAATTTTGAGAATTCATATTATTTAAGGAATTCAGAAGATATAGAGAATTCAATGAATTTCTGACATTCAGAGAGCTTAAGAAATTCTGAGAATTCAGAAAAATTGAAGGAATTCTGGAAACTCGGAGAATTGAAGAAACTTAGAGAATTCCCAATATTTGAACAATTCTGGGAATTTAAGGATAATTCAAGAAATTCAGAGAATTGCGACGACCTAAGAAACTCAGGGGCCATAGTGAATTCAAGAAATTTCAGGAATTCCGAATATTTAAGAAATTCTTAGAATTCTAAGAATTCAAGAAATTTCTGGAGTTACGAATATTTAAGGAACTCAGGGGATTTGGAGAATTGAAGGAATTATGAGAATTGAAGGAATTTAGAGAATTCCGACTTGAAGGAATTCAGAGAATTCTGAATTGAAGAATTATAAAGTTTTGCAGTAATTCAGAAAATTCAATAATTTATTTTCAGAAATTCGGAATATTTCAGAATCCACGGAATTCAGAATATTTGAGAATTTAAAAAAAATTCTGAGAAATCAAGGATTTTAGAAAATTCGAGGCAGGAAAAATGGCAGGAATTGAGAATACTAACAGTATTCTGGAAATTCAAGGAATTCTGCGAATTTATGGAATTTTGAAATTTGGAATTCAATGAATTCAAATAATTCTGAATTAAAACAATTCAGATATTTTGAGTGATTCAGAAAATTCAAGGATTTCATTAAACTTAGAAAATTTCAGAGACAAACCCATTTTCAAATTTTCAATATATGCTTTCAATTCAGGGTTGTTAAATTTCATACAATTCTAGTTTTTAAAAATATAATTTTCAAAGTTCGAATTTGAAAGCTGATCAACAAGGTATTTTTTTAACTCACATTTTTGAAAGATTTAAAAGCGCGGAAAATTATAAAAATTGTATAATATTTGAAATCATTCTGCGTTTTTCATAAAATAAACTAAGAAAATGAAAGACTTCACTCCTGCTTGAAATTAAATAATTGTGACTGTAATAAATTTCAACAATTTAATTATTTTCACTGAAACAAATATTAGAAGGCATAAAGGTTGCTTCTTCGTTCCAGGTATTTTAGTACATAAAAAAAATTATTTGCTTTCACATTTATATATTTCTAAACTTTAAATCCTTTATGACCAAGTCTGTTAAAAAATATATAAAATTAAATTGAACAACTATCATTAAAATTTGAAAAAGTTTCAATTTTTTTAGACATTTAGATTTTTGAAGATTTAAAAATAAATTTTTTAAGCTGTTTAAAGATTTTGAAAGGTTTAAGATAATAACTTTTTTTTATTAAGATTACAGGAAAAATTTTACGTGAGTCTTTACTTCGAGAAATTAATATCGAGAAAATATTGATACAGAGTTAAAAACATTTAAAATTAATTCCTGAATTAAGGAAAAAATTCATTAGCTTTTAAAGCAACATTGTTCAAATTTGCAAGGTTATAAAATTATAGAAAAAATTCTAATATATTTAAGAGTTATTTAAACGTTTTAGGAAGATACAAAAATAACTTGAAACTGAAAAGATTTTAATAAGTTTAAGACAAAATGTAGACTTTTGCAGATTCAAAAGTATAGTTGAAGGTGTAACCAACAACTAGGAATTTTCATCGATCGTCCATCAAATAGAGTAATAAACATTGAAATTAAAATTTCAATTTTAAATCTTCGGTGATATGATCATTTATTAATAAAATTAGTTTATAACAACGTTTTCGGCCACATTTTCGTGCCTTCTTCAGGTTTAAAACATTTTGTGTATTCTAAAATTAATAATATCATGTTAATTAATAAATAAATATTTAAAAGTCAAATTTTTTTCATGTAAGTACATTGTTAAAACAAATTTTCGATTACTTTTTTTTTTAAAATTTGACTTTTAAATATTTATTTATTAATTAACATTATATTATTAATTTTAGAATACACAGAATGTTTTAAACCTGAAGAAGGCACAAAAATGTGGCCGAAACGTTGTTATAAACTAATTTTATTAATAAATGATCGTATGACCGAAGATTTAAAATTGAAATTTTAATTTCAATGTTTATTACTCCTTTTGAAGATTTTAAACAAATAATTTATAATTTTTTAATGATTCTTGAAAGGTTCAAATAGAATAAACAAATTTCTGAAGGCTTCTGGGGAAATTTGTAATGATTCTTTTTTTATTTTGAAAGAATATTGGAAATGTTATAAGAACATTTACAAAGATTTCCACGATTAGCAAAAATGAATCTGAAAGATCTTATGATAATTTTAGAAATAATTCCGTTCACCTAAAAATATTTTTTTAAAGAAGAAGGCGTTTTTGAAACTTGAAAGAGAACAAAAAATTTGAAAACTGGAAAATTTTCAAAAAGTCCGAAAAAAGATACTAAAAGTTACTCTAACTTTTGCAATATTTTGTCAAAATCCCTGACATTCCCTTTCCAACAAAATTCCCCTTTCCCTGATTTCCAGGTTCTTCGTGATCTCTTGAAAAAAGTTTAGAAATACGTGGCCCTTTTTAGTAAGAAAATTTCATATTGAATTTTGAACTTTTTTGCTTGATGGTTAAATCCCTTGTTGAAATATACACGTCACTGACATTCAGGACGGAACATTTGTTTCTGTCAATGCTTTTTGTGCATAAAGAAAGTACCGCAAGGATGAGGTTTTTTTTGTTCGAAAAAGCGACGTTTAAACAAATGCTTTCTACAAACGATAACATTCTGAAATCGAGAGAAAAGGCTGGGCTTGACATAAAGCAAAGAAATTGTTAGAAATCAATAGAACGCGGGCAAAAATATCGCTGTTGCGAGCACATTCGGGCTGTAAACGTTGCGATTCTGGCTGTAACAGCCCGACCTTTTACAGCCACTACAGAAACCTTTCTGCTGAAACAGTCTATCGAATTTTATCGAATTTACTATCGTTCCTTTCAGCTGATTCAGTTTTTGTCTCGTAAACTTGACGTGTAGTGCTGAAAAGTCAATTATAGATCCCCCATAAAATACGAAAACTTCTCTAAAACATGACTATTAGAATGAGAAAACATTCATGAACATTATAATTTTCGGAGAATAATAATTTTTAATAAAAAATAATTTTTGTTTTAAATGTTGTATAAATATAATTTTGAAAGAGTATCTAGAAAATTAATAAGATTTTTTTTATTTTACAGGGTTTTATTAATTTTCGAAAGCTTCAAAGTTAAAATATTTTCATTCTCTTTAAAATTAGGAAAATGCCTAAAGAGCTTCTAAGCTCATTCAAATCATATCTAAAATTATATGGAAAACTTCATGTTTCATGATATCCTTTTCCGTTTCTATTTTTTTAAGCCATCACACTAAATTCCTTTCATTTTGTAAGAAAATAATCTTTCAATGCTGAAAATTCGACTTTTTGGAGTTTTTTATTTTTAAGTTCTTCTATTTTAACCATCATATCTTGTAAAATGTAGGAGATCTTCTGGTTATTCTTAATTTTGTATCCAGATTTTGTCTTGACATTTACTAAAATCTTTTGAAATATTTTTACATTTTTTTATAAATAATTACAAATTTTTTTTTCTTTCCCAGGCATCTTAATATTTTGTTTTAATTCTTTAGAAATATTTTAAAAACTTCTTTTGTTTTCAAGAACTTTTAAAATGATTTGAATTTTTTCAAAAGTTTTTTTTTAAATTCTCGCAAAAGAAAAAAAAATATCTTAAAATCTTCCGGGTACTTCTTAGACAATTTTAGAAAACTTTTAAAACTTTGTTCAATCATTTGAAATATTTTTCTACAATTATTTTTTCAACATTAAAAATCATTACAAATTTTTTGAGAATTAATTTTTTTTTAACTAACAAATTTTTTTAGTTAAAAATGCAATTGTCTCATTTAAAATTAATATGTTTTGGTCGAGGATTCAAATATTTTACTGAAAATTCTTCCTTTTTTTTGTTCAATTTTATCAACTGTTATGTTAAAAATCTTACTTTTGACTAAAGTTGAATAGTTTGATAGAAAGTTCCATTTTTTGTTGTTGAAAATTTGAGTGTTTGCTAGAAAATCCGTCCTTTTGGCTTAAAAATTCAACAAGTTTGTAAAAAATTTAATTATTTAGTAAAAATTGTTTATGTTTTGTAAAATTTTCTTTTTCTAAATTGAAAATCATAGCTTTTCTATGAGAATTAAACTATTGAATTTGTGCCTTTTTTTTATGAAACTAATCTTCTTGGTTGAAAATTGAATTATCTCGTAAAATCTTCATGTATTCTGTTGAAAATAGCTCTTTTTGATAAAAAATGATGGTCAAAAATGCAGCTTTTTGGTTGAAAATTAATCTATTTTGTTTGAAGATTTAATTATTTTGTTTAAATTCGTCTTTTTTAACAATTATATTGCGTTTAATTTTAAATGAAAATATTTTTGTCGAAACATCAATTATTACGTTTTTAATTCAAAATTCATCTTTTGAAGTTTACACTTCAACTTTTTCCCTAAAATTCCTAAGATTAACTGTTATTTTACTGAAATTAATAGATTTTTTGGATTAAAAAATTTGTTTTTCTAATTCGTATATTTGAATTGTTTTTAATTGTTTTAGAGTCCCATAAGTTTATCCTTAAATTGTTAAAATGTACATGGAATGCTTATAAATTGAAGCGAATTCTTTTAAATTGTTTAAAAAAATACTAAAATCATTTTAAAATAACTGAATTCCATGAGTGTTTTGCATATTTTAAAATTTTTTCCAAATTCACGTGATCTTTTTTTATTCACTATGAATTTTTTTAACGTATCATACATTTTTATAATTTTTTTCATTTTACTTAAACTTCTCTAAATTCACTGCAATTTTAATTAAACCAATGGAATTTTTTAGATTTTAAAATTTTGTCTAACATACTCGAATTTTTTTAATTTAACTTAAATTGTTGTAAAATCTTATGATCTTATGATCAATTTTTGTAAATTAAAACGAATACTAGTCAAATTATCATTGAAAATTAGTCACTTATTAGATTCGCGTGTGCAAAATCAAGGAATTTTGAAAATTAAGTTTTTCGGCAACCTTGTTTTAGTATGTTCTTCAAATTTCGATTTTGTCAGGTACTTCTACGATTTTTATTTATTTTTAATAACATGTTTTTCTGCATTCTAAAGTTCATATAAGTTTTCCTCACTCTTAATTTTCGATTATATAAGTCTGCATTGTTCGAAAAGGTCTCTAACCCTTCTGGCCTTACCGAGTCGAGCCTCTGCAAAATTGATTAAGGGGTCTTTGCATCAATCGATTTTAACTGCCAAGACCTTTTTACTCGGCAAAAAGATTATCACGATTTAACATCTGTATGTACAGAAAAATTATTATAATTTGTGGTCTCGACTCAAATCCTGGAAAAAATTAGCTGACAATTCGAGGTTTTTTCCAGGTATCTTAAATTTTGTCCAGGTATAATTTTTCATAGTACGAAGCCATTCAAATATTTCGCATTTTCAAACAGATAAATTATATTATATTTCTAAATATACTAAAATGATCGATTAATTAAATAATTAAATAAAACAAAAACAATAATTAATCTTTTCCGGAATTTTTCCCTAAATTTCGTCATTAAGATGATTTTCTAAATAAAGAGTTCATTTTTGAACCAAGTAGTGTTATTGTCAACCCAAAATATGAATTTTTAACTAAAGCTGATCAATTTCTGACTTAATAGTTGAATTTTAAACTAAAATATAACAATTATCAACAAAAAAGTATAATTTTTCACTAGAAAATATAAATTTTAAATAAAAAATGGAATAATTTAATTTTTATTTAAAACAATAATTTTCCACAAAAAACAACTAATTTTCAGCCAAATTGATGAATTTTTAACTAAAATTAAAAAGCCTCAACGGGAATAATCGAATTTTGAACAAAAAAGACGAATTTTCTACGAAATAAATTTTCAACTAAAAAAATTACATAATCAATTCAAAAATTGATAGTTAAATTTTTAGTTAAAAAAATTAATGTTCAGTTAAAGAGTTGAATTTTCAACTAAAATGAGGGAATATGAAATTGAAATAGTTAAATTTTCAGTTAATAAGAAAATAATTTCACTTCAAAAAAGAAAAGAATTTTTCACAAAACAGCTAACTTTCAAGTAAAGGCATGAATTTTAAATTAAATTGATGAAACTAAAAACAATGAAAATTAATTTTTAAGGAAATAAATTAACTGTTAGCTATGCAATTAAATTTTGATTACCAAAAAGATAAATTCTGAATGAAAAATGTAGTAATAGATATTTCAACGAAAAACAATTTTAATTTTTAATAAAAATCATTTGAATTAAACGAAAAAGAATTTCCAACAAACTTCAAAAATTTTCACTTGAAAAAACGAATGTAAAGCAAAAAAATACGAATTTTCAACAAATTAGTTAAATACAGTAATGTAAAGATACTTAAACAAATAGAGAGTCATCGTTATTCAATTTGATATTGCGATTGAAAAAAATCTAGGCACACTCAAGAAAAAAATTCTCTAAATATGAAAAAAATCCTTTTTTCATTTAAAGAAATTTTTTGGGTTTTAGGAAATTCTTTTGGTTTAAGGAAAATTCTTTCGTTCTAAGAAACGATTTTTTGTTCGAATGCAAATTTTTCTTTAATTTAAAATGATTTTCCTTAGCTTGAAGAATTTTTTTAAGTAAATTGAAACATTATTTTAAAGAAGCAGTTTCTTTAATTCAAGGCTCATATTGTCGAGGATTTTCTCGCTGGATTTCTGTTAATAAATCTGGCTTATAATTCTTAATTGTCTTAAATCGATCAATATGTTCAATTGCAGTTTAATTCTGTCGAAATTTTCGAGTCAAATTCATTATTGGATTTCAAATAACCACCTATGCGACAATGTTGCTGATGAAACGTGAGAAACGAAGTGATTTTATTACATCTCGTTATCCACGATTCCATTGGAATCACCTGTCGGCGTTTTTTACGCGCGTCATTTTTTTTAACACTTCGAAGCCCGACGATGAAATTTCAACAACGATTTATTAAAATTAAATTATTACCGTTCCTGTCTAAAAGATACCTTCGATCCATTAGCCGGCATATCGCTTTCCATAAATATTCCAGGGAAAACTAATTACAATCTGGCATCACGGATTAACACATTGTTTATCTTTATGTAACCCGGTCAACAGCTACCCGCAGGCAGCGCTATAGTTTTATTAAAAATACGGTTTGGTTCTCTTGGTTTCTGTTCGACAAAATTTTACAAGTCGAATCGAATTGAAAAATATTTTTTTCTTTAAATTTGTAAAATTGAGGTAAATCGGACCCTTGTGGAAAAATCTGCCGGCCCTGGCCCGGCCCAGACCAAACTGTCTGGTCAGACACTAGGTGCAGGCCGGTAAGTCGCTGACTAGACTCCCTTTATTAATATTTAACTTCTTATTTTCGATCATTTTAGACACCCAGTAATTTTTTCGAAATGTGTTTAAAAAAAATTTGCTCAGAAACTTAAAATTTTGTGTGGTCTTAGATAGCTGATTAGCGCCAGTCCTGGACCAGCCCAGTCCTTCCAGACTAAACATAGAATTCTTTCTTCTAGGCTCACTGATCAGCATCAGTCTTGCGACAGATCAGATAATCCAGACTAGGCATTCTAGTTGAGGCCAGATTTGGGCCAAACCTAACACAAAACTGCCTTGAAATTTTTCCACATAAAGATTATTTTCTTACAGAAATAAATTATCCGATCGAAATTTAATGAAATTGATATTTCTGTACTCTGGATTTTGATATTTTTGTAATCTCGATTTTGAATGATAATCTATTGGATAACGTTTATATACTTGCCAGGATTTAATTTATAATGGTACAATGACTCATTGTTCCTTAGCATGGAGAATTTGGCACCGATCGAACAATTTAATATTAATTTTCTGTAGCTAATTAATAGTGTAACAATGGAGAATATTAGTCTTCTTTAAAATTGAATATTAATTCTTCATTTGTTACTGATTAGAATTGATTAACTCTTTTTGATTCCTAATATGAACGCATGTTGAGGTGCTTAATGAAATACTTTTTTTATTTTGAATTTTTGAAACCTTAACATTGAAATTTCTTTTTTCTGATGAGAAAATAATCAGTTAGTTTTTGTCAGACTTCAAAAAAGTTAGAATAATCTACAGTTAACGAATCATATTTTTTTAACATTTCGATAAATTTTGTTTAACGTTCAATCTGTGGTACCTTATTTTAATATTTCGATTCAAAGAGAAAAATAATTTTTAATACAAAATAGAAATATTTAAAAATTATTTATTTCTCAAGTTCATTTGCTTATTTGTTTTAAATTTGATATAAAAATAATTTCCCTTAGATTTATGAAAAATTTCTAAATGTTTTATCAGCTGATTTAAATTATTTCTTAAGTTTGAAGAACCTTTAAAAATAAAAAAATAGCCTTAAAATCTTCCAATTTTTTTCTAAAAATGTTTAGAAATCTTTTTTTGTATGATTTTTAATAATTTCTACACTTTCTTAAAAAACGAAACTTTAAAAAATTCTAAAAACGCTTCTAAATATTTTTTCGACAACTTCATAAATCTACATTTTTTATTAATTTTTTTGAAATCCTTCTCTTAACTTTTTTTAAACTTTAGAAATAACTCGAATTTTTCATACAATTTTTTAAATTTCTGTAATATAAAAAAATACCCGAAAATCATCCAGATTCTTCGTCGACAACTTTGGAACGCCTTGGAAATATTTTCCAATCTTCTAAATACGTCTTAAGCTTACTCAATTTTTGTCTGAAATATTTCAATGCTACAAAATTGAGAAATTTTACTTTAGAATCTTCTTTAAAAATGAAAAATAATTTACACTGTTCTCAGGAATCTTAAAAAAAATGTATTATTCTTTTGAAACGTTTTAAAATTCTTAAAATGCTTCTTTTCGAAATTTCGAGTGAATTATATATTAAAAGCTAAATAATGCAAAAAACTCAGAATATGATAGGTATTAAATTAGAAATATATATATTTTTTAATTGAATGTAAAAAATCAGATACCACAAACTTTCCGTAAGAATTTATCGATTTTTTGAAGAACTTTCTTCTTTATAGTTAACAAGTATTCCTTAATTTTTTTTCTTATAGTAAAAAATGTTATTAACAATGTAAGTAATATTTTACAAAAGCTACATAATTTTTTTTTAATTTTAGGGATTAATTTAACCTCGTAGCATCAACTTCATCATAAAATCGCAACAATAGAAAATTGATTAAAAAAAATTAATCAACGCATTCGACAGTGTTATGTTTATATGATATTCAAATATAAAATCATACTTTGTTATATAATTGTTAGTAACTACAATTGCAAAATTTTATTATGAAAATTTGAAAATGATCAATTTATTATTATATTGGCAAGAACTGAAGTCTTAACAAATAAATTTACCGACACTGTAAAAATTCACAAAAGGGGAAATATTCGAAATAGAAAATTCCCAAAATTTATAAAATTGCTGAAAAAGAAAATCCCAAGTGGAAAAATTCTTAAAAAGTTTATAAGATTATCGCTTGCAAGTTTTTTTTAATGTGCAAAATGCTTTTTTTTCATTATTGCTCTTTTAATCAAAATCTTTTCTTGTATTGCTGTTTCGTAAGAAAAAATATTTTTTTATTGTTATTATTTCAAATTAAAACAAGATATTGAAAAAAATAGACAGAGCATACTGAAAAATTTTTTCTGACCAAAATATTTTATTATTGTATTCTTAATGAATAAATATGATTTATTGAAAAAACAATTTTTTCTTGTTATTTTGAATCGATAATTTTCCAGCATCGTGAATTTTATTTTTCGGGATTTTTCAATCATCCCTTATATTCGCATATTAATAATATAGAACAATACTATATTAATTATAGTAAATAATACTATATTAATTTTGTTAAAATCTGTGAAGAAGAAAAAACATTAATTGAAGACATTTCTTTTTTTTATATTGCAATTTTTTTGCAATGAGAAAGATTCATTTTCCTTTTCTGCAATCCAACTCGAGTTTTATCACGATCATTAAAAGTGAATGTCAACGACAAATGTGGGAAACGAAGTAGCGTCAACGTGCGATATTTAATTAGCAGGGAATATAATATTCAGACGCGAATCCGTTGCTCGTGCAGTCGACGAGAATCGGACATAATTAAAGTCATGAGAAATGGTAACACTGGGAGAAAATTTGGCAAATTCAGCAGAGCGTGAATTTGTGCCTTGCTGGGGGGATGATAATAACGTAACGGTGGCGCTCTACTTCCGTTAGGGGATTACGTGTGAGTTATTAAATTACAAACTTACAAAATTATTTCCTCATTTTTTACTTTCATTTTTTTTAAGTGGAGGGGCGATTATATACATTTCTCACTCTCACTTTTACTTTTTCGAAATTCGGTATTTTTTTTAAGTTTAAAATATCACTAAAATTAAAAAAAAAAAATAACGCACGTCAATTTCCGAAAAATTAGGCTAAAAAATTAGGGAGGAAGTCAATTTTTTTTACATACCCAGAAGGGATGTGTAAAATTTAAAAAATTTATTGTTAAATTTTCAAATTAGTTCTAATTTAAAAGCGACTCAACTGTTGACTTTTAACGGGTTTTTGTTTATTGCAGAAGTATTATAAAAACAGAAATTGTAAAATACTTGATTGACAGTTAGTTAAAGCTGTACAATTTAAAGTGAATTTAGGTTTAAATGTTTTCTCACGCGTAAAATATTAAAATTAGATAGGCTTATCATTTTAAAATAATTTAGAGTTTTCTATTTGACTAATAGCAGACATCTTAAATAATTGATAGAATTAGGAAAAGGAAAACAGTGGATTGAACAGACCCAATTTTGCAAAAATTGGATTTGAACAGCCTCATTCGCATATCAAGATTTCTTTTTTATATGAAGAAGATTTCTAAAACCTGCAATATGAAAAAACGTTATTTAAAAAAAAAATCTAGTGAAAATAATCATAATAATCATGGTTTGTGAGAAAATTATAGAAAGTGAACTAGTTAGTATTTCAAAATTGGGGAACATTAAAAATTTCTTAACTTATTTTAAATAAAAATATAGCAGAGTTTGAATTGAAAAAACAAATAAAAAATCGTTTAGGCCTGAATAATCATGATTATTGGAATAATACAATTAAAAAAATTATTCAAACCAAAGACTATTCTTTTATACATTTTTAGAAAATATTTTAGACTTCAGAAATGCTTCAGAAATCTTAATTCAAATTATAATTGCTTTAAATATAAATGTTTGAAAAATAAAAACCAAATGAAAAATTGGGATAAAATTTGAGTTGGGATTTATTTAACAATTTAATATAGGAATAAATTTTTTCAACCTTCAGCACTGATTTTTGTCATAATTCCTAAAAAAATGTTAGTTGAAAATTCACTTTTCTGTTAAAAATTAATATTTTTCTGTTAAAATTTAATATTTTTTAGATAAAAATGCAACTGTTTGGTAAACAAATTTTTATCTTCTTTGATTTAGGATTCAACTATTTTGTTGAATTTAAATGTTTTTTATTTCAAATTAAAATCTTTTTTTGAGAATTATCTCTTTGGTTAAAAAGTCGATTTTTTTAATTAATATTTTTAACTGCAATTCTAACCATTCCAGTTCGAAATTCATCTTTTTGAATGAAAATTGAACTATTTTCGGAAAAATTGTCTTTTTTTAGTTCTGAGTTCAGCTAATCTTTTTGCTTGGAAATTTCTCTCCTTTCAGTCGAAAATGCAACTGTTTTGTTAAAAGTAAACATAATTGTTAAAAATTCATATTTTCGGGTTAAAAATTTAACCACTTCGTTGAACATTTAATTTTTGTTGTTGATACTTTGTTTTGTTTTTTAAGGAAAATGCCATTTTCTCACTAAGAATTCAACGATCCCCTTTTTAGCATAAAATTTATCGTTTTTTGGAGAAGTTTACATATTTTGTTGAAAAATTATAGTATTTGCTTGAAAAGTTAATTATTTATTTGGAAATTCAACTATTGTCTTAAAAAGTCTTCATTTAGAAATCAACCATCTGGTTGAACATCCAGTTATGTGGTTAAAAGTTTAGCTTTAAGTTTTTTTTATCAATAATTAATTTGTTTTAACTGAAAATTCAACTATTCCATTGTTTGTTGCAAATTTATCTTTTTTTAAATTAACTTTTTGGTTTAAACTACATCCTTTCAGGCTGAAAATTAAACTATTTAGTTAAAAAATCTAATTATTTATTTAAAAATTTAATTATTTAGTTGAAAATCCAACTATTGTGTTCAAACAGACATATTTGAAAAATCCTAATTTGTTATGAATTCGATCACTTTGTTGAAAATTCATCATCGTAGATTTAAAATTCAACAATCTGGTTAAAAATTAAACTATTTTATTAAAAATGTCATTATTTTGTTAAAATAACTTAATTCTTGTTTGGTCGAAAATCTAACATTTTTCTTAAAAATTCATTCTTTTGAAATGAAAATTCATCTTTTGTGATAGAAAAGTCATATTTTTATTTGTAAATAAATCAATAAGTTTAAAATTTTAATCCAACATTGTTTAATTTCGTTCGTAAAAGATTCTGTGTTAAAATTTTACAAGAATAAAATGCTCGTCTTTGAATATCAACGATCAAGGAAAATGCAAAATTGGAAAAGGAAAAATGAGGAAATTATGAAAACGAATTACTGCGTCGACCTGCTTTTTTAACAGAATTTTTAATGTGCAGAATTCCTGAAAATGAAACCAAGAATCTAGCGAACACATTAACTTGATTATCGGACGTTAAATAGGTTTTAAAATTCGTTTTTAATCTCATTTAAATTTCTTATATTTTAATATAATTTCTCCTCTTCTACTCAAAAAATCATGTCTACCACGCTTTAATAGAAAATTCGATCACCGCTTCTTAACAAACGACTAGAGTCTTCATAAACCCTTAACTCGACATGTAACACGCATATTACATCACGGAAAGAAGAATAAGCCCGTAATCGTGTGGGAGTTGTAACGGCATGGCTCTGAAAGAGCGATAGTCACGTCCGATAGCGAGTGAAATTTCGCCTGTCTGGTGGCAAAAGAGTGGAGTCTGAAGTGTTAGGGATGCATCCCCTTTATGCCAGAAGTTGTGGGCAAGGTTGAGAAGTAGTAAGAGCCGGGTGGTGTAGGGCAAAGGAGAAACCGTGTGGCTGGAGCGACTGAGACGTAAAGTGAGAAAGAGAGTAGGGGAGTGAGAAAGAGAGGAGAGGAGAAAGAGAGAGAGCGCGAAAAAGAGAGAGAGAGAGAGAAATTTAAAGAAGGGTGGTTAGTGAGCATGGGTGAGGATAGTGGTTTAGGAACCTAAATTTAGTAGAAGTCCAAAGTACGACCCTGCAGAAGAGAGAGAGAGTGAGAGAGGGAGAGAGAGGAAAAGAGAGGCGAGCTGCTTTGGCAGAGGTGGTTTAGGGTGGCAAAAAGAGGAACACACGGGGGTCGTTGGGAGTGGTTCTGGGGGTGGGGGATGGATGCAGAAGGGAGGAAAAGGGGGCAGAACGAACTGTTGCTTCAGCCAGAAAGCATGCCGTGTGCCTGTGAGCATCTAACACAGGATTTTCCAGAGCCTCTGAACAGGATTTAAGCATTTCCACGACCGACGAGATTTCGTCGTGCCTGACTTCACCACAATTTCCTACTTCCTGTCGAGCAAACTCTGCATTCCACCGTCCTTCAGAATACCGTTTTTTTGCCCTAGATCTCGTAACTGATAAGAAATCATTTTTGCAAGATAAGTTCTTATCTAATCCTTTTCGTTTTTTTTCTAGGCCAATGAAACATTAAGGCAAAAATTGTATTTTTGAATACACCGCGATTGATTCCACTTATTTTTATTTCAATCGCACGATATTTTACGATATTAACCGCTGCGATATTTAATAATAATAGTCAAAATAAAATTTTTTGCAAATTTCTATTTAAAAGTTATTTTTCGCCCAAAATTTTCAACTTTAGCTCGATTTTTCGGAAAAAGTTTAGCATACAGATCATGTGTACAGATCATACATTTAGATCCGTGTACATACAGATCCGAAAAATCGAGCTGAAGGTGAAAATTTTGGCCGAAAAGTAACTTTTAAATAGAAATTTGCAAAAAAAATTATTTTGACTATTATTATTAAATATCGCAGCGGTTAATATCGTAAAATATCGTGCGATTGAAATAAAAATAAGTGGAATCAATCGCGGTATGAGTTTTAAAATGTTAATACTTTTTTCAAAACTTTTTTTTTAATTTGGCTTAAGCTATACTACAATAAAATTTGGAATTTGAATTTTCAAAATTATTATTAACAATCAGTGCTTGTTCACTGAAATTTTAATAGTTTTTCACTGCTTTCTCAGTAGAAAAAATGACTAAAATTGCAAATTTAGTGATTTATTCTAACTAAATTAACTATTTATCTTAATGAATAGTATCTATCAAAATCCTTTATAATCCTTGAAATACTTTATTTTCTAAAAATTCGTGAAAAACTTGTCAAACTTTTTAAATTCCTTGAAATCCGTAAAAATGTCTTGAAATCGTATAATTATTTTTTGAAATCCAATGAATCCCTTCAATATGGTAAAATTCTTCGAAATCTTTTGAAATATTTGATATTCCTAAAATCCGTTTAAAAATGTAAAAATACTTAGAAATCTCTTGAAACGTTTTTTAAACGTATTACCTAAAGTTTTCTAGAAATTTAATAAAATCCTATAATTAAAAAAAATATCACTGATATACTGAATTCTTTCTTAAAATCCTTTGAGAATTTCTGGTACACGACGAAATTCTTTAAAAACTTTTAACAGATGGTAAATTTTGCTAAATTCCTTATAAACTTGTTAAAAACCGTAAAAAAATTTTCTATAATTTGAAATTCATTGAAATGTTTAAAATCATTTAAACATTCTGTGAATCTTTAGTTATCCCGCAGAAATCGAATAAAACCCCGTAAACAATTTTGAAAATTGTACTCTCTAAATATGAATCAGTGAAAAATTGACTTCATCAATTGACTAATCAGTTCAGTAGCACCAAAGTAAATCATGTGAAGCATAACCTCTACATTTTTAAGTTAATTGTTGTTGTTACTTTTTTACTTAAGTAGATTTATGGATTTTAAGTTTTTGCTACGATTCTTTGATTGAATGTACTAAAATCTTATTTTATTATGATTGTCAAATTGACATAGTGCAGTGCTGCCAACCCTCAAAAGTGATTATTTCACTGAATCAATAAGTGACCTTTCACTGATTGTCAGTGCCCCATTTCTAGCTATTTGAATCAGTGAAATTTCACTGATTCAGATTTAGAGAGTAATATGCTTGAGAATTCTTTTTAAAATATTGAAATAAAATATACCCTAAAAGCTTTAAAATCTGTTAAAATTCTCTGAATTCTAATATAAATAATCTAAGAAAACCTTTTAAATTATTTTAGAATTTTTTTTTAATATGATGAAATTCCAAAATATTTTAAAGAATATTCTTTGAAATCCTTTAAAATATCTTAAATCTGGTGAAATCTCCAAAAATATTTTGAAATCTGGTACAACATCTTGAAATCTTCCATATCTTTTACAATTCTTTTCAAAATATTTAATTTTTTTTTAAATTATCAGCGAGCCCATAAAATCTCATAAAATTCATAGAAATCCCTTAAAACTTCATTCCAATTTATTCATACCCTAAAATTCTCTGGATTATTTTTAAATCCTCTATAACCCCTTGAAAACTTTTGATATCTTTGGTAACCATGTTAAATACCTTAAAATTGTTTGAATTTCTTAAAATATTTTAGAATCCTTTAGAAATGATGAAATCTTTGAAATCCTCTAAAATTCGGTAAAGTTCAATAAAATATAAGAAAGGTTTTTGAAATCCTTTGAAAGCTTTTTGTATACCCTAAACGGCTTAAAATCCCTTTAAGTCTATGAAATCCATTGAAATCCACTGAAGACTAATTCAAATCTTCTAATGGAACCTATAAAATCTTAGCCAATTCATAAAAATACCTTTAAAATCTAATTCCAATTCATTCGACCCCTAGCTCTTCTAAAATACTGTAAAAACCTTAAAACCCTATTAAACCCATTTAAATCCTTGAAATCAGCCGAAATCCTTTAAAACTTCTTGTAATCTGATGAAATCCTCAGGCTTCAAATCTTTTGAAATTTCGATTTTCCTGATAGCATATATGTTATTTCAGCCAATCTATCGATCGAGGAAGCTTAACAACCAGTTTGAATACAAAAAGTGAAAAAATAGTTCCTTTAGCGAAAAATTAAAAAAAAAATCCTGGCACAAGTGTCTTTTTTATAAAACTGAAGAAAAATAGTAGCAGCTCTATAAAAAGTGTCAAGTAGTGTCAATAGTGGCAATAGTGGCTACCAATATAGTAGCTACCAATATTACCTAAAATCAAATTTCTAAATTAATGCCTAACTTTCTATTCAAAAGAGCATTACCACTTAATCAAAAAGAAGTTCTCATTATCCCGAATTAATTTAAATAAATAAAACATCATGTCATACAATATTTAATCCTACTTTTCACTAAGATACCGAAAATCTCTGCACATTAAAAAAAGTGCTTACTCTGCACAAGTCTTTTGTAAACTCTCAAAGCTGCATTTGAATCTGCTGCATGTTTCGTTATTATTAGAAATGCACACTCGTTGAGGCACGAACTCAAACACACACACACACAACACACACAGAAAATCACACAAACACTACTTGGCACTTAAAGGTGGTTGAGAAGCAAAGCTAGTATCAAGTTCAGTCGGTTAGTTCGTGTTTGTCACGAAGAACTCTTTCATCGAGTTGTGGAAGGCAGAGCAGAAGTGGTTTGCGAATAGTTTGCGTGTGTAGGCAGATGAAGTGGGGGTGGGATTCCGAAGGGGTGGTTGGGAGGAGGGAGAACGCAGCGTAACACTGACATCAACCGTCGGTCGGTCAACTGCCATGGACTAGGCTAGCAATCCGCTGGAAATCACGAGAACGAGCGAATGGGACGTTGGAGGAAGGAGGAGGGAGTAGTAGAACTCAATGTTGAAAAGGGTTGGAGGAGGGGGGAAAAGAGAGGCATAGATACATAAGAAGAGAGAGAGAGAGAGAGAGAAATATAAGGATTGAGAGAGACAGATAGAGAGAGAACAAGTTAGACAAACCGAGATGGTCGTGTGCAGTGTCTCTTATCTCCTTATCTTGATTCTTCTTTTTTATTTTACTTTTTTCTCTCTCTTTGTGTTGAATCGCTCGCCTACCAAGCAGTGAATCCGAGGATTTCATCAAAGCTGCCTTTCCTAAATCGAGAAGGTTCACAGAGCATTGGCTTCTCCTGGAAAACTTGGTCTTCCAATCCCAATATCCCCCAAGGCGGCATACCTTCCTGTGTTGAAGCAAAGCTAAGGCGCGACTCCATGTAAGCGGCAGAGTTCATCCTCACATATAAATACACAAAGACACATAAACACATACACATGTACACATATATAGAGCCGTACATGGGCTTGAATAAAGGTAGATAGACATAGGATCTTATGCATTTGAGATGATACAGATGTAAGCTTGAATAGACTGCACAAAAGTGTTATAGTGAATGTGCATAATTCGCATCAGCTACATGGAAATAAAAGTTTTCTAAACTTTGCTTGATTGTACAAGACTTTAGGATAGGTGGCTCATTTCTAAAAATTACGTATAACGTTTGTCACGTGGTTCTAGACATTCTGCGAAATAATGAAAAGAGTCCGTGTATTGTTCCATGAGTCTCGGCACAAGGAAAAGATGTTTCGAGAGTCATGAGATAATTTCCGGAATCCTTTAAATATTACTATAAGGATTGTCCTAAACCATATAATAAACGTTATGTGCAATTTTTATAAGTTTGAGGCGTATCCTAGACTTTTAGACAGTCAAGTCAGGTTTGATACTCATAGATAGTTCCAGTTTAATAATCGTAGATAGTTTGTATATGTTTGATTTAACGATCCCAGGGTATCGATTCCGTCAGCCCTGATAGTCAGTTTGACCCTCTTGAATGATAAACATGAGTAAAAAAAAGCTAATTCGATTTAACTATCCTATAGTCTAAATTTGATCATCCCTGGTAGTAATTTTGACACTCTCGGACGTTCAAAATGAGTAATAAAAAGTATTTAACTTTTCCACCCTAGACTGTTGATTGGATAATCCCTGACAGTAAGTCCACTAGAATTTTTTAAAGGTATTATCAGACTAAAGTAATTTTCTTAGCAATGCTTTCAAATCTGGAATGTAGATTCATTAAACTGCTTTCTGATGGTTTGTGTAATTAAAAATAGGTCGATTATTCCAAAGTTTGAATAATTTCAATTGAAATTAGCAGCTTATGCACTCAAGGCTGCTAACATTTTCTTACGATTTATTTCAAAAAGTGAGAAGACATAAAAGGATACAATACGAAGATTCTGAGGAAATTTCAGTACTGTCCTAGTTTGCTTACTTCAATTTTAAAATGAGCATACTAAAATCTTATTCACTGCGCACCGTAAATTAATATTAAAATTATTAATATTAATATTAAATTTTTTAAATATTCTTTTTTGCGATATGAACATTTTTAAGTTTCAATTACTATTGAATACTTTTGGACTGCAATGTACAAATTATTTTGATTTCAATTAGAAAATTGCTAAACTAGATAATAATGGATATTTTACAAGTTATCGAACGTTACAATTATAGTGATTGTATTTAATTATGAACGAAGTTTTGAAAAGATCCAAGCTTAATTTATAACTTAAAAAGTTTTTTTTTAATTTCAACAAAATATAAATTTTTAAGGTTTTGAAATAAAATTTTGAAGCCGTTTAAGGACTTTAAAAGACTTCATTACATCATAAAAAAATTTTGAATCCCTTAGAAAATTTGAAATGATTTTTTATTACAGAAGTCTTTTTGAACAGAATTTTAGGAAATTTCAAAATAAAATAAAATTTTGATAAATAAATAAGCCTTCAGCGATTATTAATTTTAAAAATTTGAGTAAATTTAAGAGATACTTAAAAGCTTTAAAAAGATTCCAAAATAGTTTAAAACTTAAAATATTTCAAAAAATTTAAAACAAAATTCAAATTTTTGAAGATTTTAAACAAAATATCTAGAACATTTTAAGAATTTTGAAAAGTTTCAAAAGAATACAATTTTTGTCGTAAGATTCATAGGAAAATTAAACACTATATTTCATTATTCAAAATTATTTTTAAGAGAGTATTTAAAAATATTTCATAAGATTTCTAAAATTCCTAAAAAGAATCTTGAAGATTTTAAGGTAATCTTTTCATTTAGCAGAAATTATTCAAATATTTAGGAAAAATTCGAATCGTTTCTAAAGATATTTAAGTATTTTAAAATCATTTCGAGAATCATTAAAAATTTGAAAATAATTTGACATATTTTTAGCAAAATATAAATTTTTGAATATTTCTGTATAAAATGTCAAAACTTGTTAAGGATTTTCAAGGTTTCAAGGTAATAGTAAACTAAAATGGATTTGAAAAGCTTCAATTTTTACGAAGACAATGCGATTGTCTTACCAAATATTCGAAATAGGCTAAAATAAACACCGAGACATTGACGTAAATTGAATATCAGAGGGTGGCTGAAAGGATATGTGTTCGGAGAGTAGCCGTCAAAAACAAACGTACATGTTCCATTTTCTTCTTTACGATGTGAACTGTAACTTACATTTCCTGGATGGAATATGGTCAATATCAATCAACTAGTAAACTCGTATTTTTCAATTTTAGCTCTAAAATATTTCTGGCTCAAAGACACTGCGTGCGTTATTCACTATTGAATCATTTAATGTTGTTATAAAACGATGCATTATCTCATCATGGCTATTTATTATATTTCTGAACAAGTTTCTAAAAAGGGCCCTCTTCTTCAAAGAAGGTGTGGATCTCGGGACAGTGAGGGCACGTGAGTAGCGTTCACAAAGGTACGTGGGTTAGAGTTCACAGAGGTACGTGGGTTAGCTAAAGAGATTGATCAGTAACCTGGGTCGGAAACCATTTCAAAACGAACGCGTTCTTCAGATAAAAAACGCAAAAGTTCTAGATCAATCTAAAAATCTATACCCCTCCTTACCCCCTTCCTCACGGAGTGAGTCACGCTTTCCTCGAAAGGCAAATGCCCTAATTGTATAATAATTTACTATTTTATTTTGTTGTGTGCTAAAAAGAAATTACTATTTCTGCATCACTTAATTTTGAATCTGAATTTAATTCCTACAGTTAGATAAACCGACTGCAGTTGGTGAATCTTAGTCAAGAATCAAATATCTGATAACATAATTAACTTCGTTACTCCGTCTAAACATTATCAATTATTCGAACTCCTAATTGGACCGACTTGAAGACTGATTAACAGATATCGAGATTCGATCTAGAAACGCGATGAAATGTTTACTCTTTGTAAATTACATGCCTCGCGAGAAGTTATATGCAAATTCTGTTCATAGCTGAGTAATAAGCGCCTATTATTTTACGCTCTGCAATTTGAGCTCGCTCAAGCCCTTGAGAAAGAAAATTCCATATTTTTTTCAAAAGTTCAATGTTTCCGTGTGAGCTATCAGTATTTCATTATTTTTTCTCATTTTCTCGTTTCAATGTGGAATAAATCAATAGAAACTAATAGAAAATTTTTATTTTTCGTTAAAATCTTTACGATTATATTTCTCATTTTTATTTAGAAATATATATTTGTTAGTTACAAATTCAACTATTTATTTAAATTTTCAACTTCACTGTTAAAATGTTGACCAGCTTTTTATACATAATTATGATTGAAGTTAGTTTTTTCACTTTGCATGGTCTTAAATCAATACTTTATAAAAGAGTATTAATTTAAGGCCATGCAGAGACCAAAAACTAGCATCAATCATAATTATTTATATGAATTTTTGACTCGTTTGTTTAAAATTAATTTTTTTGTTAAAGATTTATCATTTTAGTTGAAAAATTATCTGTTGGTTTAAAATTTAAATTATTTTGTTAAGAATTCGTACTTTTCATTAAATTGAATTGTTTTTTTATTTGAATTTAAATCTTTTTTAACTAAAATATAATGAATTACATTTTTCTTTCTAAATTTATCCTTTTTGTTTGAAAATTTATCTATTTTTGTAGTCAATTGAACTGTTATCTTAAAATTTAAACTAATTCGTAGAATATTACTTTTTTGTTAAAGAATTTATATTTTTGGGACAAAAATTCAAATGTTTAATAAAAATTCCTGTATTTTGTTAAATTTTCATTCAGTTTTTCGGTTGAAAATTTATCTTTTTGGTTGAAAATTCACATATTGGATTGAATATTTAACAATATTGATAGCAAATTCAACTATTTTGCTAAAAGCTAACATTTTTTATGAAAAATTTATGTATTTTTTTAAAAATTGATTTTTTTTGCAGAAACTATGTCTTGATTTTTGGAAACTGGATCTTTTTCCCAAAAATTGTCCTCTTTTTTGTTGAAGAATCAAACTTTTGTATTGAAAATTTTTGTATTTTGTTGAAATTTCGTCTTTTTTTTTTTGGTAGGAAATTAATACTCTTTTTTGATAGTTCATCTTTTTGTAAGAAATTCACATTTTCGAACTGAAAAATCAACTTTTTAATCAAACTACATGTATTTCGTTAAATATTATTTTTTTGGACTAATAATTAAAATATCGGGTTGAAAATTAACTTTTTTGTTAAAACATCATATTTTTGCTTTTAAAATTGAATGCTTTTGCAGAAAATTAATATTCTTGTTTTAGAATTCTTTTTGTTATCAAAGATTTAATTATTTCAGATAAATTTCAATGATTTGGTTAAACATTAAATCGATTGGTGGAAAATGATCTTCTTTGTTAAAAATTCATATTTTCCTGTTGAAAATTCAAAAGTTCATCAGAAAATGCGTGTACTTTGTGAAAAATTCATTTTTTTGCGTTAAAAAGTAATCTTCTTTTTAAAAAATTTAACTTCTTGGTTGAAAATTCATATTTTCCGGTTGAAAATTCAACGATTTATCATAAACTTCATATATTTTGTTAAAAACTCGTCTTTTTGCGTTGAAAATTAATCTTCTTTTTTTTCAAAATTCAACTTTCTGTTTGAAAATGCATTGCTCTGGTTAAAGTTTCAACTATTTTGTTCAAAAATGTATTATTTTGTTAAAAATTCAATTATTTGACTAAATCCGCTTTTTTCCGTAGAAAACTAAAATGTTTTCTTGAAAATGCATCCTTTCGGATTGAAAATTCATCCTCTGTGGTAGAAAAGTCATCGTTCTTATTTAAAAATTCTTCTGTCTTTCGTTTATATTTAAAAGAAAAGTATTGTTT
Organism: Belonocnema kinseyi; assembly: GCF_010883055.1. NCBI lineage: Eukaryota > Metazoa > Arthropoda > Insecta > Hymenoptera > Cynipidae > Belonocnema > Belonocnema kinseyi. Next base: position 57,410,380 of record NC_046662.1, on the reverse strand, counting down.
GGTTGAAGTATCAACTATCACCTTTTTCGTTGAGAATTTATTTTTTTGTTTGGAAACTAAAATAGTTGGTTATAAACTCAGTCATGGTATATAAACGGCCCCTGAAGGATATTTCAAAATTACATCATTGTATATTAATTCATAAATTCCCAGCCCAGTTTTCTTATAAATAATTTCTAGAGTGCAAAAATCAAGTTGAATAGTGGGTAGTAATAGAGTTACAAGCATGATTGCGTGGGTTAACGAATAGGTTCGAGGAAACGATTTTTTATTCAAAGTTCAGATAATTAGCAATGTGGCAAAGTTGACTCACTTGAATTGCATCTATCTTGGTATTTGTATTTTCTTACACTTCTTTGTTCATGATATTTTTACAATTCTAAAAGCCTGAGAAAGAAAGATGAATATTTTCTCTGGATATAGTAATTCCAGGTAATAATATATAATACTATTACACAATCCGGTTGCATAATTACTTCATAAAAGGATGTATAAAAATATTTGTAGGCACTTCCTTATACTTTCACATATTCACTCTCAGATCCATGTCACTGAAATAATAAATTTAAAGAAAGTGCGTAAATGTATATAATTTATGTCCCAACTCTGTCATAATTGTTTCAAGATTAAGTGTATGCAACTGAATTTCTTCGCATACTGTCAATTTAGTTTTTATATATTTATATATTTATATATTATAAATAAATTAATAATATAAAATTGATCTTTATTGAATATGATACGAGTAATTACATTAAACTATAGTTTGTATATTTACCAACAACTCTGTATTGATCCGTCTCTTCTCATATGAGCAGTTACACACAGCTATAACCCAACTTACAATCCGGAAGTTCGTGAAACTCAAGCAATCTGACATTTGACTAAGAATAGGATACTAACCTACCGATATTCTAGTTCCACGTTACATTTTAAATAAATTATATTAAAGACTTATGCCACATCTTCCGGAAGTTGAATAAAAGGCAAAGAAATCAGTCCGGAAAATTTTGACATACATGGATAATCTTAAACGGAAATTTTTTGTATGAATATCAATTCTCATGACATCATAGCAGTTACAGCTAAACATGAAACATATCTAATATTTGGATTTAGCTTTTTGGTCTCCTCCGCCTGATCATTTATTCAAGTTCACAAATTACAAATATTATTAAGAATTTAAAAATACAAAGAATAAGTTTTTCATTTGGAAGACATTTCTTAAATCAACAATAAACCTTAATCTCAATGTTTACGTCCCAAATAATATTATGAATGTCCAAAGTCATTTATCAAATAAAAAACATGTAATCAATAATGATGTTAGCACGAAATACTAGTTTTCTATTAGATTTGATTGAAAATTTGCTGTATCCGTTGATAAACGACTTCCCTATTTCACCAGTAACTTCTTGCCAATTCAGATTTAGATAGTTTAAACTATCAATTAACGTATATTTATGTTTAGATCGTGAAACACCCTTAATATCTTTCCATTCCATCGATTCCCAGCAAAACAATCATTTTAATTGCAACTTCAAATCAAGAGTTTGAAGTTACTTCTTTATTGTGTCGATCTTTAACTACTACATTTTTACCGCTATGAATTAAAAAAACTTCCTTTCTCAAAACACCTTTTTTTTGATATCGCTCATGAAATGTACAATTGCACACTTAAGACGCGACATGAGATGTTCGTCGTAGTGCCTCAAAGGCACTACTTCAAAAGCGTGAAAAGCTGGTAGAATAAGAAAGCCCAGAAGTCAAGACGGTTACACGTAGCAACCCAAGAATCCGATACATGGAGGATGCTCCTAGGATGGTTGTAAAATACAACTACATTGTGAAAATTTATGAGAGATTTCGAGGGTGTATGGGTGTGTGTTGGAGAAGTACGAAAAAGAAAAAGAAGGCGCGTAACAAAGTGTATCTACAACCCCGAGTGCGCGTGCATGCGTCTACAACACTCTTGTAGGCTGCACCAGTGGGGGTTGCCGGGTGGCCATGAGGGAAGAAACACGTAAAACAAAGTAACGACGAAATGCACTTGCCCCTCAGCCCTTGGCGCCCGTTTTCCCGTTCGCCCGAAGGGAAACGTCGAACGAAACGTTAAAAACTGGGAAGAGGAATGAGCGGGTGGCTGAGGGGGTGGTTTGGGTGGGTGGCGTTGCTTGGGTTGGGTGCAAGCCCTGCACGGGATGCGGAAAAGAGGGTGGGCGCCGGGAGGTTATGACAGCCGAGGTATTGAGCGGATCCTTCGTTAAAAAAAACGAGAAGCACCGCGCTGAGGCGCGTAGAAGGGTAGGAGGAGGCTGAGGCGAAGGAAAAGGGGGTTGCGGAGAAGGGAAGTACCGCTGCTGCTGGCAGAAGCAACGGTGGAGGTGGTCCAAGGGGTGAGACCAAGTAACCGAATCCAACGCACCCTTGCCTTGCGCCCCTGGGGAAAAAAACGGAGTGCGCGATTCCCCACTTCTCCAACCTTCAGAGCTGCTCTTCCTCGGGCATCCATCTACCTCTCCTTGTCTTTCCTTTTCTATCCTTTTTTCTCTTTCAATCTTCATCCTCTTCTTCGATTCTGCCTCGTTCCTCAGGTTCCTTGCACTTCTACCAAATATTCCCTTCATCGATTACAGACCCTCATTCTACAAGTGCCGAAAACAGTAACCTTCATTCAGCTCTTACCAATTGGAAATTGACCATTAGGCCTTGTTTGCCTCAAAATTGGCAATTTCCCAACAGATCTTGACATTTTCGTTTCTGTTTACTTATCTCCAAATTAACAAGTTGTAGAAAATTTTACAAAAGCTGGTAGAAATATCCCCATATTTCGAGTTCATAAGTAATCAGCGAAGCTTTAGGAGGAGGTCTTACATTAAGAGCGGAAATTCTGTTAATTAGGAGAGGATGGAAAAGATATTTGTTAGGTTCACTTTATATGCTTATTGCAGACCCTGCAGTAACTAATTCTCAAGAACTTTGCTATCAGGTGATTGTTGACAAGTTGATAAATCCATTGAAAGAACGTGGTTATTTATGATCTAAGGAAGGAAGGGAAGTGTTGTGTAAGGATTTCTTTTACCTTCTTCAAACTTTTCATTATTATGCGTACTGAATCAAGTTATTCTAGTCTGCCTACATCATAAGACAACGATTAACATTCATCCTCACTGACTCTTTTCACCACTGATCTTTACTTCCCAGTGATATTTCCGAAGAGACAAAAGCAGAACAACTGTTGCATTCAATGTGACTGCTTCCAAACGGAAAAATAAAACGCATTCAACCCTTCAATTTCACACGTTCTTGAAAGATAAAAAATGATCTCTATTTAAGGAAATCTGCTTATCCAAAGATTTGTACCCCATTTAAGAAAAGTCTTCTTAATTACAATAGTTGCCAAAAATTGTCTTTTGGAGTTTACAATTCTTCGGTAGTATTCATAGCCAAGTATTTTAGAATCAGGTCAACCCCTTAGGTCACTTATTCCTTGACCAAAATTCTCCAGATTTCTCTCTCCATTAACTTTAGCAGTCAAAGTTTCTATGAAAGAGAAATTCTTCTCCGCATACTAGAAGTTGAAATTGAAACAAAGGTTCTTGTTTGGGTAAGACTAAAGGAAATCTCTTTTAGAAAATTTCTCTCTCTTGATCTGAAACGAGTTACTAGTGAGGGTGGCTTGAAGCTCTTAATTCGTTAGCGGAATCGTTGTGGAGAGCGGTTGTATACCTTCCGCGGCATAGTCCGAGTGACCTGCCGAGACTTACGGTGACTAACGATTTTTTCTCTAACACGAGGAAGGTTCACTGACGTCGCGGCGCTGGCATATGAATGCAGTAAATGTAGAACGTATACCATATTATGTGCTGAAAATGGGGTGCTCGACACTCGGCGTTAGTCGACATCATACGTGTCACGTGAAATTTTAATAGGGAGTTCTCTGCGCTTCTCGAAATATTGGATTAGACTCGGATACATCTAATTCTCACCTTTCAAGTGTGAATAAAATTATGAAAAGGGTTCTGCTCAATAACAAAAAACTCATCACTCACTTATCAGTTTCATTCAAGCTTCTGAAGTGTCATTCTCATGTGGATAGAATTTAAATTGTCAAGAATCAACTCATTTACAACTTTCCTTGATAAACAATTAGCAGCATTCTTTTTATAATCAGTAATTACTCCACCCTTCATTCCATCATTCACCCTAAGATGAAGTCCCCCAAATTCTAATTTCTTAGGTGAAGGTAGATATTGGCATGATTCTCTAAAGTTGTTAGATCACCTGGGCATCCTCTCAAAGCGTAGTGGGTTTGTTTTGGTAGGCGACACCGACGAACTTAGTTGCAAGCTATGGGTGGGTGTCCCGGTCGCGAAGGTGGCGGTGGCGGAGAGTTTCGCGATGGGCAAGGTGGAGCGGAAGGTGGAAGGGTGAGGCTCAGCGAGGGGCGAGGG
>NC_046662.1:57353220-57405826 GCF_010883055.1 Belonocnema kinseyi | reverse complement strand
GCTCCTCGACCCTCTGGTTACGCGAAACCACCCCTACATCACCCACCACCCTCCGCGACCCACCCCTACTACCTACCTACCTACCTTCCAACCCACCGACCGACGCTCTTCTTACCGACAATGTTTCATTTCAAGTAGTACCTTCCTATTTCGGGGTGGGGCACCGCCATGGTGACTCCAACCCCTTTCCTGCACCCACAGGTATCCAAGTCCGAATTCCTCGTCAATATCCTCCGATCTTCTCTATACACATTATTTGTATCTCGATATTAATATCTTGTTATAGGCACAGTTTGCTTTTACTAAATCTAGACAGAAGAACAATGGAATAATTTTTATTGCAACTCGAAACAACACCGAATTCGCATACTTTTGAGAATCTGCGTTTTTCTGTGTACGGGTTGATTAGGTAAGGGTGGTTGAGTTTTAATCCGGATGGATCTTTAAACGAAACTTCCCTTCCTTCGATTTAAATTCAGTTAGGAGAGGCTATACATAGGCTCTATTAAGGAAGGTTAGGGCTAAGAGTAACGGGACCCTTCCTCTGCAACCGCAAACTTCCCCTCGTGAATTCTCGTTCGTAGCGTCAGTGAAGGAAAAAGTCTAATTTTAAAACTACCAGCACCTTTCCATATCATGATCTTTAAATATCAGTATTACTTACTAATTAAAAACATTCCGTGACTCTTGCCATTAACAAATTGTTATTTAATAATATTAATAATCGTTCACTCTGCATTTACCAATAGCCGTACATTTTTCGAGATAGTCTGGATATTGAAGGTCTCTCTTTTTTTGTTTCAGATACGGGTTCGGAAAGTATCCTTTGGCCAGCAATAGCGGTGTGCACCTTCATACAAGACGTTCCTTTACGAAATACGCGTGGCAAGTTGGATCGCGAGGGGTAGAGGAAGAAAGAGAATAAGAAAGAGAAAAACGAGGGTGCGAGAGAGATAGGAAGACGAAGACGAAGGAGAGAGAAAGAGAGAAAAGAGCCGCCGGCGACAGACTGCACTCACTACTCAGGGCGCAAGCGTGCACGTGTATGCGTTTCTGTGCTCTAACCCTGTCCCACTACCAGTGGGAACAACCACCCCTACGTTAGCCCCACTATCCTGCCGTCGTCGTCTTTTCCCTCCCGCATGTTCCCCTCCCCTTCGTCGACGAAACGACGACAGCCCCTCCAACCACCCTAGGCACACGCTACGTCACGCGTGACGTCATACACTCATACACACCGCCAAACACGAATAGTCACACAGACACGGGATTTAGCTTCCTCCTCGCGCACGCAACGAATCGTGGGAGAAAGAGAGGAAAACACGAAGAAAAGAGAGGATAAAACGAAAGAGAGAGACGGGAGCACACATCCACGCGGGAACACGAGGCAGGCGAGTATACAACACCTGAAGCCGGCCGACACACACATACATCCTAAGATGTGATTTCAAAAATGGCGGATTGCCCCTATGCCCGCTGCATACAGGAACGCAGACACATTCGACGGGAGCTACTGCGATGGACAAAGAATATGGTCTTCGTAGTCGGTGAGTAAGGCAGTCATTTATATCTAAAAATTGCGCACATCATTAACACCTCACGCGTGCGTGCAGAGTGACTTGACCTTTAAAGATCTTTTATTTTGTCAGTTTGTTGTATATTTACTTTTACCTTTGTAATTTGAATTGGTGCAGGTGTCCATGTGTAGAGGGAAAGTGTTTATGTAAGCGTTCAGTAGCGTGCACAAGATGTTTACATGGTTTCCCGGTGACGCACTCTGCTTCCGAATGTAAGATCGTGTGTACCATGGGTACATAGACCAGTCTATGTATCTAGTTGATACAAGGGCTCCTCATGTGTGCGAGGATCGAAGAGAGCCAAGTTTGTGTTGGTGAAACCTGTTGCGAACCAAAACTCCGAGTCCTGGTTACATATCCAACATATCTCCCGCTCCGATTCCAACTGTTCGATAGTCTCTAACTTTTCCACTGGCCGTTTATTCCTAAACGGTCTTTTTCTCCGTTTCTTCGTTTCTGGTATCTAGCGCAACGCCTTCAATTATTTATTATATCAACCCGCTTTTTGTGACCCACACTCGATAATTTATCTAAGCTCTGATTAACGTAAGTGATATTCAGAGCACTGCTTTTTTTAAATTGTCCGCGACGTTAAGCAGGTGAAAAAAAAACATTTTGAAAAAAAACTATCAAGATAAAAGAGAGGGTCTTCAACCGTTATAATAAAATTTCCGTGAGGCGTTCTGAAATATTTTAAAAAGCGTGGAGACTAGCGAGTCGAAAATTCATTTGCGTCACCCTCGCTTACGCAGTTCGCATGGCATTGAACAGTGTCGAGGGACGTGTCCCATCCCTCTTTTGACCCTACTTGCCCTCCCCGCTCCTCACCGTCATTTCGCTTCTTCCCTCGAATTTTCGCTGCAAGCGAGAGTGGCGTGTGAGGCAGCATGCGAGGCCAGACAAGCATAGGGTTACGGGAAGAGAAATTTGGCGCACGTGTGTGTTGACGAAAAGGGGTTGGTGGAGATGCAGGGAGTAGAAAATCGGGATGTGTGTGGTGGTTTCGTCTCGACTGGTGCGCCCCATTACACCTCCCTGCAATGGGAGAGTTGTCTTCGGTCGCGTTAGTCGCAGTTGCCACCGAGGCCGTTGAGGCGCTTGGGTATCAGGCGCGCATCGAATACTGCACACACTGCGTGCCTTGACCACAGACAACCAGCCTTCCCGGCCGCCGCCCGAAACCTTCTTTTCTTCTTCTTACGCGCCCTCTCCTCTTTTTCGCTTTCGAGTCTCACCCCCCTGCTACTACCCCTACCACCCCTATTTATGGGTGATTTCCCCCACTTTGACAAAATCCCCTCTATCCCCTAGTAGACGTCGCACTCGTCCCGCTCGAGCAAGCACGTTTCGCGCGCGGGTGTTGCATGCACACCTTGAAGCTTCTTCCTTTTTCCTTCTCTCTTTCTCCCTTTTTTCCTGCTTTCTTGAATTTTTTCTCCCTTTTTTTTATCCATCGTCATCTCTTTTTTTCCCTCTCTCACATCCACCTTTTTTTCTGCTCCAGCGAATCCCCTCCATCGGGATTTCGGCCTATGTTCCGGGATTCTTTCGGCGCCAGCGGAAAAAAAGGGCCGCGAGCGCCGCAGGTGTCGCAAGTTTTGAGTCCCCGACGAGGAGGGGATCGATCGAATGGGAAAAAGAACCGGAAAGGAGTGACCAGTTCGAAGCCGTACAATGAACGGATTCGGCGGAGTTGATATCGGTCGGTCGAGGAAGACGCAGGAAGGATCTAAGAGAATTAAAATTAAAATTTTCGGGTTTGTTGATTCACGAATGTGTTTGTCGGGTACGGATACGAACACGGATACCGATACGCGCAGAATGTGAGAATGTTAGTCTGATTGCACGTGTAGGTGTCGACACGTGGAGGTTGAGAGTTCACCGATGAGATGCTCGAGTAACTGGATACGGTCGCAAAATATCTCGTTAACTTGATCCCGGAGAGTTATGAATATTATAAGGTGCGATAACAAGAACGCAAAATTGTATTTCAAAGCGTCGGAGCCAGGATTATGGTCAAATGAAACTGACGGTGCGTACTGCTCTTTTTTTGGAAATATTAAAACTTATTAGGGAACATCAGAAATTATATAAATGTTTTTTAATTATTGTTTTAAATATATTAAAAGTTAGGCTTAGATAAGTAAATAGTTTAAATAATATTTGCATATTCTGAGTAGTTTCAGAACAACAAGTACTCGAATATGTTTGCAAATTCTAACTAAGAAGTGGCTAGAGTCAGAGACAACATTTTACGAGGTTAGGAGTCGAGAGGGTGGAAAGGAGGCATATGCTGGTGAAATATATTCTGCCTCTAGTGGGGAATCGGATTCCATAAAAATATATGACCCTTATATTACGGAGAAAATAGCGAAATATGATTCTTACTAAATTAATAATTCAGTTTACTCAACAACTTCCCTAAAACTTTAATTTTAAATTACATGATGTAAACTAAGTTTTATTCAAAATTTATATGCTTTTCAGGGATTCAAATTATCAGTTTGAAACTTTAATTAAATAGAATTTTTAATTAAATAACTTCATCTCACAATCTAAACTAATTATATCCTTTCTACGAGTAATAATCATTATATGACTTGCAGTATTAGCTTTACAGAGAGAAGAAAGTTCGGTTCTCTAAAATACTGTTTGCTGGACTGTCTAATATTCTTGTTTACGGAGTAAACTCTGCAAACTGAAGCTAAAAGTGGAGAGTAAACTAGGCCAATACGCATAACGTTTGATATTATAGCATAAATGCGAAATAGCTACCAATGTTGTATTATCTTCTACTTTTTTAATTCGAGAATATAATAAGATTTCTCGTCGAGATTTAAAAATTGCAACAAAAAAAAACTTTTCAAAAGAGTCTTTCGCACTGGAAAATATAATTTTATAACTTAATTTTCAATTTTTAATTTTCTTTCAAAAATAGTACAGATTTATATGCAACAGGCTTTCCACCAAAAGTTTCCCGCGTGTCTGACTGAAATGGCACTTCTTCACTTGTCCGAATTACAGTTTAGAAATAATTACACTCTCAGTAGAGAAAGTTACATTCCGTCTGCTTTTAACCGTCTTTTTCTCCTTCCAAATATTTTAAGTTGTGCGAGAAAAAAAATTTGGTGTGCAAAAGCACTAAGTAGAACTTAAAGCAAATTTTGTATTGGGAAAAATAGCTATTTCGAGGTAAATTGAATGAAGTGCAACTTGTTTTTTATCGACTTGAAATGACTAAAGTCTAATGCAAGCTGACTTTTTTACTGGAAAAAATTAGGAATTTAAGTACAAATAGTATTTTCATAGTAAAAAATTTTGGGCCTAGTTGTATCTTTCCTCTTTTATGAAAAAGTATCATTTGATTGAACCTATTTTCAAACTTTTGAAATCCTAAGATTTCGTTATAAGAATTTATTTTAGAAAAGAGGCCTGTGGTATCCAAAACGTATTTTTTTTAGAAGTAATGAGATCAATCAAGATTAATTTACTTTGTTGAGTAAAAAGAACCCATTTGGCTTATATCAATATTTAAAATATTTATCTTATTCTTCATTTATAATGTCTGGCCAAAATCTTCCTTTTTCACTTGTGGATACTAAAATTATGGTTGTTAAGGAATTTTGCTGCCTGAATAAAGATTTTTCATCACTAGTAAGTTATCTAGTATTGAATTAGCTGAATTGCATTTAAAGTTAAATATTCTATATAAATTATGAAGAATTTGTAATAATGTTGGGAGCACATAAAGCCATAAGGTGTTAATTATATTGCATCTCACTTTAAACAATAAATATTTATATTTTGCTTTTGAGACAATATCCAACATTGTAAAATTTTCTGTGAGACTAAGTCAGACTTCACTGCTTAAAATTTTCTTAAAACAGGATGTGTTATTTTTCAAAAAAATAGGGATAAAAATAGTATATTTAAATCTCTGAATAAAATTAATGCAGGGATCATATTGAATTTAATTAAATTTCAATTTTCTTTTTAATAAAATAGATGATTTCTTGACGAAATAATTCTATTTTGAATCAAGAAGGAATATTTTACAATCAAGATTAGTTTTCTACCAAAAAGAGGAATTTTTAACCAAATTGTAGAATCATCAACTAAGGAAGATCAATTTTCAACCAAAAATCGAATAGTTCAATTTTGTACAAAATAGTTGAATTATCAACAAATTAATTAAATTTTAAACCAAATGATAATAATTTAAATCAAAAATATAATTGTAGACTTATTAACCTTATATAATACTTTTTCAACAAACAAGAAAGAATGACTTTTGAACCCAGGATAGCTAATCTTATTTGGTTCGGTTAATTCAGTTCGAGTTGAAGCAAACTAGCCAGAAAATGGGGGTAGAGGGGAATTTTTTTTAAAATGAAGAAAAGGAGACATTTTCTTTAAAATTAAGAAAAAGAGATTTAAAAAGGAAAAACAGGAATAGTTAAACGAGTGAAGTTTGCTAACCAGTCAAGTATAGGCTTTTAAACGTGAATAAATGTAGCATTAAAAAGAAAGAAAATACCTGAAGGAAAATATATTCAGAAGAAAAGTTTTGTATTTTATACGGAAGAATAATAAAAAATTGTATTGTTACATTTATCGAGTAAGAAACAATTTAGAATCTTTTTGTTTATTGATTCACTAGGTTTTCTATACATAATATTTACCTAATTATTCAATCTTTTTTTATTATTATATTAATCCTCAGAGAAGTAAAAAGCTCTCCCAACATCCTCCCATCATATTTTATAAAAAATTCTTTCTTCCTAATGAAAAACGACACAACCCAGCCTCGTAACGACAACCTCCCCCCTCCCCAACCTCTCTCGCCACGACTTTTCACTAAACTTATTAACGCCCCGGTAAAAAAGCGTCACCTCGATGCCAGGGAACAGTTTCGCTCGTATCTAGAGTCGGGTAAGATACGATAGTAATAAAAAAAGGATAAACGCTTACTTATATCTAAGGTAACTGGCCGTTCCCGCGCCCTTACTTTCCGAAATGGCTTTCGTTTCCGCGAAAGTGCAGTTTTCCCAGAAGGGGTGGAAGACTGGAGAGTGGGGAGTGATCGTTAAGAGGAGCGTAAAAAAGCAGCGCGAAAAGTAACAATAAAAATTCGTGGGCATTCGTGTTTCGTCCTCGAGTCGTTCGCCGAACGACTCACCCACCCCCAGTTTTAACCTCCCGAGAGTTCGCGGAGGAGAAACGGGAAGAAGGATGCGAAAGGGGGCAAAAAGGGGGTGCGTAATGAAACGATATCGAGTAGCTGTAGTGGGGCTGGAAAGTAAAGTGGGAGTCGTCTTCGGACCCCTCCGTCGATTGACCTCGCTTCGGTGACAGCGACGCGCTCGTTGGGAGGGCGCAGGGCGAATAATGTTGGTGGAGGTGGAGGATAAGGGGGTGGAGGATCAGGGGGTCGAGGATAAGGGGGTGCAATTCGAACGAGGTGGGAGACCACGGGGTGAAGGCGTGGGAGCGAGGGAGTTAAATTGACGAAAATGACGCGCACCTACCTACCGATGCAACGCCTTGAAAACGCTGCCCTAAAAAGTCCGACGCTCTCCTGAAGACTCGACTTCTCGATCGGAACGCCAAACGCCTTCAGCTTCCGTCGAGTGAACACAGTGCGCCGAACATGCAATTTTGAGACGCTTCTCTAAGTAAGTTCTCCAGTTTGAGAAACTTTTTGAAAGTTCCAAGTGCCGCAAGTGCGTCTCAAGTGCGAGTGAAGGAATTTAAAAAATGTGTGCCTTCAGAGGGCTTAGGGGTGCTTTTACTTTTATATTATATTCTTCATTTTAAAAAGGGGTAGATTTGATTGTGTGATGTAGAGTAGATGTCTAAAATCGAAATGGGAATTTATGTCATGAAAGTCAAATTTGAAATAGCAATCTTAAAAAACTCTTTGGCAATGAGACAAATTGAAAATTAATTTTTAAATAGTTCTCATGATATAATGATACTTTGAAATTGTATGCTTATCAGTTAAAAATGTGACGCTAAGATTAAACGATTTTCTTTTTCTTAATATCTTACTTCCAAAACCTTAAAAGTTAACCAATTTTAAATGTACGACAATTAAAATTCAACAATTTCGTATAAAAAAGATTTTAAAGTTTTTTATGAGTACTCTTATAGAACATTGACGATCTGGAAAAAAATAGTTCATATAGCTTTTGATATTGATGAAATTTTTTATTTGAAGCATCATAAATATCTCTTAGTAATTACAGATATAATGCATCTAATTTTATAAAATCGAAATTTTAAATATTTGTAACTTTTTAAAGTTTCACACCTGAAACACTCAATATTTAAGATTTTTTTAAATCCTACACATTTTTTATTGGTCCATTTAGAATTGAAGTATTTTGAGTGCGGGTACATATTTAAAAATTAAAAAACTTCACATTCAAGCCTCCCATATTAAGCACTCCTAATTTGAAATCTTCAATTTAGAAAAAAAACTTTATATTTAATACTTCATATTTAAGCCCTTAAAATTTTTATCATTTCTAATTTGAAACAAAACAATACAAATTTAAAATTCAGAGCTTTCAAATTTACAGTTTCATAAAAGTTAAAGAACAAACTTAAATTTAGATCATTGATTACGATAATTTATTTCAGGAAATTGAAAAGTTTTAAACTCCTCGCAGTTCGCAGAACTAATTACTTTTTCCAGCCTTAGTGAATGGAGTTTCGTATGTCTCATGTTAGGTTTTAATGATCCTATAAGGAAAACAAGCCACGCTGAGAGTTACAGCTTAAGAATAATTTACCCCCTTCTGATCTGGATCTAAATAATATTCCAGATTAGTGTGGTTAAAAAACATTAACTCTAATGGAGAGGGTCTCTCAAATAATTAAGGATAAATGATTTTAAATATTGCTATGTAAATTCATCTTGATTTCCTTCATAATCTTACATGATTTATGAACTACAATATCCTCTCTAGATGACCACCAATATGAAAAATATTTTTCATCTTGCAAATTCGCACATTTTTCTTTAAAATCAATATTTTGAAAGTCATTCATTGTTTAAACAGTACCTAATCTATATTATCTGTCTAAGTTACATTCAACAATAAAAAGATGTAAAACAAATTATGTTTTATACTATTGAATGCTAGATATTGAATTGTTCTTATAGCAAGCTTCTCATGAGGCTTCAGCGGTTATGCTTCCACGCTTTCTAAATGGCCATATTTCAACAACTTCTTTTGAAAATGAAGGATAAAATTTGAGATTCTGAAATAATAAATAAAATTCAGAACCAGTACTACTACTTCCTGGATCTAGTTTGTTTATCATCTTCAGACATTTTTGCGACGACTTGCAAATAATAATAAGCAAACTGAATACAAGCATGATGAATACGGGCCTCAACAAAATTTCTACTTCCACAGAAAAAATTATGGTTTATACTTTGTTTCAGGTTATTTTTCCACGAACTCATTTTCAATTTGAGTCATGTTCACCCTCTTGATCAATGTTGAATTGAAAAAGAATGAAATTGCTTTCAATATTGGTGCTCCTCATTATGGACCACTTATGGTTCAATTTGTTTCAATAGATTTTTATATCATTGCATTGTTCAAAATAAAATTTTCTTGTTTCTGTGATGTTTTATCAGAAAATAATTTGTACAAATAGCAGATTTGCAAATTTGCAAGAGAAATACGAACGAATGGGTAAATTTGATGAACAAAATTTTCTTTGGTGCGTTTTCCATATTGATGGTAATATGTTAATACCATTTTTTTACAAATCATTCAAAATTATAGAGTGAGTTAAAATAAATTTAGGCATTTATAAAGTAATAGATTATACAAAGTGTAATATGTATAAAAATGACAGAGTTCAGACCACAAAAAAAAATCTAGATGATATTAAGCAGATCCTTTATTGTCAACTTGTCCAAAGACAATTGTTCTGCTCATCAGAAAACGGAAATCCAAAGTGTGAGATAACTCCTTCGTAAAATAAAAGAAGCCAACACTGCAAAAAAAGTATCATTTGAAGGCTAGTTTTCCGTATTGAAACTGTCCTTCAAAAATATAGTCTCGGGTGGCTCTACTCTGATGCCACTTTATCTAGGTGCTACTAAACTGTGTTTTAGTGTACCTTTTTTTGGATCAAAACAAGACCCAAGTAAGAATCAAGTGTTTTCTGTTTCAAATGTTTTCTGTTTGATTTAAGCATGCAATTACAAGCAATTAGGAAACACTATTTTAGCATTATTTTAATTCCTTATTACGTACTACTTTTCAATCTGAATTTAGCATTATTAAACGGTAGAAACGATGGTTTAAAAACAACGCAATTTGATATTATAACAAGTCACGAAAAAAATGCTCACCTAAAATGGAACCATAGTTTTCACAGTGAAGATGAAAGAATTGATAGAAAGTTTCTTTTAACTCCAACATGTTAGCTTCTCTAATTTTACCAAAGACTTATTTAAGAGTTTGAATTTTTGTTTTGTGATTTGAAGAGCATTTTTTTTCGGATCGTTGACGATAAAGGATCTGCTGAACTTCATAAAACTCTGTTTTTGGTCTGAAGTATATCATTATTACACCTATTACACTTTTGATAAAAATTGATGTTTTTTTGAACCATCCTATTCCAGATGTAATGAAATCTGTATCCAGTGTCTAAAATTGCAATTGTAGCTGTTGTGGTGATTGCAGATGAGTGATAATTGAGGAAGATGAGTGATTTTGCAGTTGAGTGACAATGCGTATCGCTGGATAGGGTAAAATAGCGTGAGGCGATAACGCCGGAAGGACCCAATCGAGCTTCCGTTTGGCTTTCGCGGAGGCGTCAGAATTTCACCGGTGCCAACTGATGCATCATACCGAATGACATTGGCCAGTTCCGCATTATTCCAAACGATGCACGTGCTCTCGACAGTGGAACATATACAGTCGTGCAGCATCTCTGTTTACTATCTTCCACTGAATCTTCTCTCTCTCTCTCTCTCTTTGTCTCTCTATGCCCTCGCAAGCTCTGATTTTCTCTCTCTCCCCCTCTCTCTATCTCTCCCTCTCTCTATTACTCTCTCTTGCTCTCTGTTGCTCTTTCTGCCTCTTCCCATACCATTCCCATTCCCTCTCCCTTTCATTCTGCCCCCTCTATTTCGTGGGTGCAAACACATCTCATAGAGTCATACCACGCGCGCGAGAATTCCGCGGTGGCAGAACTCGCTTTGCTTTGTGTCAGTCAAATCTGACACGCTATGATTCACGCGCAATAGCAAAAATGTAACTGCAGATTTTTACGGTTTTGGGAATAGACCTGAAAAGGATTTTTAGTTTCTATTTGACATCAATCCAGACAGTTTGTGAATCCCAGGTGTTTTATGGGAAATTTAGATCTCGGACTCACCACACTAGTGACACTATTTGACACTTTTTTAAGCGATTACACTATTTTGATACTATTTCAATAGAATACATTTTTAACCAAGTATTTAAAGTTTCAAGAAGAAAGATTAGTTTTCTACTACATGGAGAGAAATTTCGGGAGATTAATTTACGGCACTACTCCTTGATTTTATTTCGCTTTAGTGTGAGAACTAAGATCTCGGAACTCTTGCTCTTAAAGCATAGGTTTCGAAGTTTGAGGCATTAGGTCGCGCTCCTTTGCTTTCAGATCTCGAATTCTATGCTCTTGGATCACAGTGTCCAAGACTTTAAATCACGCAAAATTCAAACAAAATGGTTAGTTTCTACGAAAAAAAAAATATTTTAAACAAATTACATCAACTTAATAGTTTAAAAAGTGGATGTGATACTACTCCAAATTTCATATAAATCATTTTTATTTTATGTTTTGGTCGTTTCTAAATATATTTAAGTCAAAGGTTAGACTTTTATGCCATAAATGATCAGTTTTTAACCCAAAGTGAAGTAGGTGAATTTTCATTTAGGAGAAATTATTTTCGATGAAAAAATATTTTTTGACTTAACATATTAGTTTCGTACCAAATAGTTGAATCTCACACCAAATTGTGGATTTCCTAATAGCAAAGGGTAAATTATCTACAAAACAATCGAATTTGTTACCGGATATACGTTTTAAGACAGTTGAATTTTTAGTTAAGCAGGAAATGATTTTTAACCAAAAAATGAACTTTTAAGAAAGCAATTTACCTTTTAACCAAAAAATTTAATTTCTCACAAAATTGTTGAATTTTTAACCTGAGGATATGCATTTTTTGAATATAGTTACATTTTCAGTTGAAAACTTATTTTCGAACCAACAAATGCAATTTCAAAAAGGTAATTTAACTTTCAACCAAATATTTGAATTTCTTACCAAATTGTTTAATTTTCAAGCTAAAAACACCAATTTTTTGCAAAAATATCGAATGATCAAACTGACGATATGCATTTTTATAATGATAGTTGGACTTTCAGTTAAGAAAATTAGTTTTTAACCAATAAATAAAGTTTTAAGAAGGTAGTTTTACTTTCGAACCAATAGCTTAATTTTCTACTATATTGTTGAATTTGCAAGCTAAAATGAGGAATTTTATAAAAAGCAGTTGAATTTTCAACCTAATAATCTAAATTTTCAACAAAACAGGTAATTTTTTACCAATGAGCTGAATAGTTAATAAAATATTCGAATTTCCAGTTAAAAGAAAAATGTTTTCAACCAAAAAATGAACTTTTAAGAAGGTATTTCAACTTTCCACAAAATAGTTGAATTTCTTACCAAATTGTTAAATTTTCAAGGTGAAAAGATGAATTTTCAACAAAAAAGGTGAATCTTTACCATAAAAGGATGAACTCTTAACGAAAAATTTTATAGTTGATACTTTAACAAAAAATATTTCAATGTAAAACGAAAAACAGGTTTAAAAAAATGTTAACAAATTACTTAACTAAATAAATTTGCAACCAAAATTTTAATTTCCTACTCAAATAGATTAATTTTCTACCATACATTTGCATTTTTAACTATAAAAGATGAAATTTCTGTGGAAAAGGTCAAATTGTAAACGAAAGAGATGAGTGTTCAGCAAAATAATTTCATTTTTAAACCAAACAAAATTTGTTAGATAAGATAAAACTAATTTTAATTGAATTGTTGAATTTTCAAGCCATAAAGACCATTTTTAACAAAGAAGTATGACTTTTCAACACCATTTTTTAACTTTTTAACCAAATAATTTAATGTGGAACCAATTATTACAATTTTTAAATAAAAACGATGAATTATCGACCAAAAATTGAATACTAGACTTTTCAAGCGAAAAGAATTAAATTTAAGCGAAAAATAGTTAAGCCTGTGATAAATAAATAGAAAATTTGATCATTTATATGCTAAATAATAAGATTTTAAATAAACATTCAAGTTTATTTTCAATATTTAATCAAATTAAGTCTTAAGACGGTAAATTGTGCTTAATAAATAAAGGTAATTTTCAATTGCACACTTTTTGATTTCATGCTATACACGTTTAAATTCAGAATAAACGTAAATTTGAATTTTTCAAAATTTTATGACACTATTTTGAGGCTATTTTTCAAAATGTGGGACACTACACTATGATAATAAACAAATTACTTGGTTGTTTCTCTAATAACCAAACTAAACAAAGATTCTTTATAATAGTTTACATACCCGTCGACCACAAAAGGAAAAAACCAAAGTTAAATGATTTTCGATTTAAAACATCATAGATAAATAACGTCTAACACTGTGATAATTTAAAAAATTTCAAATTGGGATGATTTGAAAAATCAAGAATCCCAATTTCAAAAGATTGTAAATTTTGGCTTCAGATGCATCTAACTTCACATTTTAATAGACTAATTTCAAACAGTGAGGAACTTATAATTTGAAAACAAGTCAAACGATTTGACCGTGTAATCTAAAATCAAACAATTTAATTATATTAAAATTAACAAAATAGTAATGTTGTCCCAAAAAATGTTGCTTCTTCGAAAACGACTTTGGTTGGATCAACTAAGTTTGGTTGTATCAAAAAACAATCTTGTTGAACTAGCCAAAACACATTGTCGTTTCCATAAAACCCAAAACTAACGGAAGATTCTAAAATGTTCTTATTTGGAACAGTTTTTAATATTTACGACTAGAAGCAAAATGTTGACGACCTGATGTATTGAGTTAAAGTTATGGCCATTTTTTAAAGTCTAGTTAACTTTTGACCAAGAAAGAATGACACTCGCCGATTAGCATTCAATGAGGGATGGCAAGTTGACGTCACTAAAACTAGAACGAAATCTCGGATGATCGTCAAAGTGTCTTCAGCAACACTATCGTGGCTGTTCCCGTGGGTAACAGTATACGCGAGAATAGTCGAGTGCAGATAAATGGGTCACTACGGCGACGATATCCGATTACCGCTTACTTCGCGAAGCGTTAGAGTAAAGGTGTCTTCATCAAAAGTCTGCAAAAAAGATAAACAACTCTTTTTTACTCATAGGTCTTGTTGAATTTCTTATTTGAATGCAGTATATTACAAAATAGAGTAAGTGACTAATTAGGGTGGAGACTTAACCGTGAAACCGGGAAAGACCGGGAATTGAATTAAAAAAACGGGAATTTACATTTGAAAATTAAATTTTGTCTGAAAACAGATCTTCTACTTCGCTCGGCTGGAAATCGAACCATAGAACTTCCAATTGCCGGTTGGGTACTTTTCCCATAAGCTACTAGAGAGTTAGAAAGAAAAATCCCTTTTCAGAAATACACGCGTTATTGGGCCAAGTTTTACTTCGTCAAATTTTTCAAGGAATCTGTATTATCATCACTTGATAGCAGAAATACTTATATCTTTTCAGACTAGATGAAGCAGTGAATAAAAAAATTTTGTGAAGAAATATCTTCTACTTGGCTCCGCTGGGGATCGAACCACGGAACTTCCAATTGCCGGGTGGGTACTTTTCCCTTAAGTTACTAGAGAGTTAGAAAGAAAAATCCCTTTTCAGAAATACATGCGTTATTGGGCCAAGTTTTACTTCATCAAATTTTTCAAGGAATCTGTATTATCATCAGTTGATAGCAGAAATACTGAATATCTTTTCAGGCTAGATGAAGCAGTGAATACAAAAATTTTGTGATTAGATTTTTTGTGAAAAAATACCTTCTATTTGGTTCCGCTGGAAATCAAACCACAGAAATTCCTATTGCCGGTCGGGTGCTTTTCCATTAAACTGCTAGAGATATCGAATCAAAAGTTCTTAAATTATTATTTTTTGGTTCAAAGTTGAACTATTTCAGTTGAGATTTCATCATTATGTTTGAAAATTCATTAGTTGAGAAAATCGATTTTTTTCTAGTCGAAAATTCAACTGTTTACTTGAAAATTGGTCTGCTTTAATTGAAAATTGAAATTTTTTATTCTGTTGTGTTAAAAGATGTTTATAATGAACGTCATGATTTAAAATAAATATTAGCGTTTAACCACAAATATGAATATTGACCGAGGAAGTTGAAAAACTTTTCTGGGAAAAACCTGGAAATGACCGGAAATTGAGTCAACTATTTGGTTGGTAAGACATAGTACTGCTATTTTATTAGTTGACACTGCTATTTAATTAGTTGACACTGCTATCTTATTAGTTGCTACAAGAATTCTATTAATTGCAGTGACTATTCCGTTAGTACCAGCAACTAAGTAAATGGTCGTCTCAAGTAAAAAAATAGTAGTACCATATCTTACAAACTGAATAGTTCGCTGAACTATTTTTTCAGTGTAACCTGCTAATAGAGAATAACTTATAGAGAGAAAGCATGAAGTTCAGGAAAGTAAATTGGTTTGGACGATGCGGTTTATCAGCAACATTTTTTAAAAGATACAAACAATAAGCAATTGTGAAGAAAAGAGTGTCCTTCATTATTTTTAATCTGATAAAAACAAGAAGAAAAAATTTATTTTTGGGTGCTGATTGATTGGAAAATGATCTCAGATTGGACCGGCATTGTATTTGAATTTATCATAGTTTGGTGAACTCGGTAACTCCGGGAAACGTAATTGGATCGATTAAACACTGTCTCTCTGAGTGGTAAAGCAATATTTATTTACTGCGGATGAATTAGTGATCAGGGCCAAATAACAAATGGGATTCAGTTAATTTCACTGAATTTGGAAATAAGTCATATTAAATTTTGTATTTAAGTAGAGTTTTTAATTTTTTGAAACGCTTTTTTATTTGATTCACGTATTTATTTTGAAAGTGTTTTATGTATATTATTTTGATTACTATTGTAGAAAGTTTAATTTATTTATCCATTCCTCGAAGTTTGAACCAAAGTTCTGCAAACTTTTCCAAGAATTGGCGAGTATTTTGAAAAGCGTTCAAAGAGGGAAACAATAGATGTTCGAGAAGTGGAATTTTAGAAATGCCAATTGTTTGAAACACAGTGGTTTGTGCTGTGGAATGTTAGAATTGCAGAAATATTATGGCTCACTTTGCACAGACGATTGCCGTGAATAAGTGTACGTTTTTTTCTATGTTTTTTTCAGCGTGTATGTGTGTGGTTTTTTAGCTGTGCGCAATTTTCAAATTGATGTTACAAGTTCGGTGAAGGTAAACTTTAGAGATTTTATGTAAACGTAAATATGAAAATGGCTCTGCTGGAGTTACATGCCTCAAAGTTCAATGCACCAAGTTTTTTTTATTTTAAAAAAAATGAAAAACAGAAACAAAAGAAATAGAAATGTTCAAATTTTAGAATTTATTTTAAAGTACTTATAGAATTTATGTATAGTGCTAAAATAGAATCAAAATTTCAACAAAGTAAAAAATTGTGATTGTTCGGACAAGATTTTTTTGGATGAATAAATCCTCCTTATAAGAATTTGGAATTTTCTAATATCGAGAAAAATATATCAAGACATTTTTAGCACTTTTTCCCCAATTTTAACAAAAAAAAATTATTTTTATTGTTGAAGCTTATTACTTTCAAATACTAAATGTTTTTTGATTGCATTTTCAACAATAAAATACATTTTAAACCACGAGGGATGAATTTTCGACGAGAAAAAATGAATTTTCTACCATTAAAGATAAATTTTTAATTAAAAAGGACGAATTAAAAGAAAGAAATTGATTTGTCGACCAAAGAAGATGACTAAAAAAATAAGAGAATGGTCGAATTTTCAAACAAAAAAGATGTCAATTCAATCAAAAAAAGTTTGATTTTAAACCAAATAGTATAATTTTGAGACCAACAGGACGAATTTTTTGGAGGGGAGTCGAATTTTCAACCCTAAAAGTTTAATTTAATCAATAAAAAAGTTCAATTTTGAATTAAAAAGGGTAAGTCTTTCAACAGACAAGATTAGTTTTCAATAAAAAAAAAAACTGTAACAAAATACATGAATTTTCAACAAAAGGACGATTTCTTGACGGAAGATTAGAATTTTAAACCCGAGAAAAACCATTTTTCAACAAGAAAAGTAATCTATTAAATAGATAAATTTTTAATAAATAGTTGAATTTTTAACCGAATGGTATACTTATCTACTAAAAGTGTTAAATTTTTAACGAGAAGTATCAATTTTCAACATAATAGTTTATTGGAAACCAAATAGTTGTATTTTCTACCAAATTATTCACTTGTAGAGCGAAAAAAACGGTTTTTATAAAAAAAAACACAGTGGAATTACCAACTCAAACATGTAAAGTTTAAAATAAAATGATTTTTTTTTTTTTAAATTAACAAAATCGTCAAGTTTCGAAGACAAAAAGACGAGTTGTTTATATTCTTTTTAAAAACAAAAAATCTATTTTTCTACGAAATTTTAAAATAAATAATGGAATTTTTAACCAAATGGTTTACTTATCTATCAAAATGGTTAAATTTTTAATAAAAAGTATGAATTTTCAACAAAGTTACTTCTAAACTGAGGAGTCTTATTTTCTGCCTAATTGCTCACTTTTGAAGACAAAAATTTCTTTTTTTCTAAAAAACAGTGGAATTTCCAACTCAAAAATCTAAATGTTCAAATAAAATTATTTGTGTTTAAAAAAATAATTAAATTTTGAACAAAAGAAATTAACCTTCAATCAGATAGTTCAATTTTAAACCAAAAAATAATTTTTGAAACGCAAAATACATTTTCATAAAAAAAAACTGAATTTTTAACCAAAAAGATAAATTTTGAGGCAATCAGTTAAACTTTTATATGAAAAGAAAAAACAGTTTTCAGTCAAGAATAGAATAGTTAAATTTTTAGCTAACAAATTAATCATCAACCAAAAATGAAACGGTTTTTAAAGAAAATAGTTGCAGTTCAATTTTTTGGTTGGTTTCTATCAATTCATTTAGCATTCAGGCGAAAAGTCGATAAAAAGGGAAGAAAGGGACAAAATAAAAAATTCTTTGAAAAAGGGGTGAAGAGGGGAATAGGGTAACTTTACCCACTTTTTTCTGAAGCGTCATTCAGGTCAATCTGATTCCCTGAATATTATTCTTGTCCTGATATCGCAACCCAATCTTATATAATAAGCAATTCCCTCTAATTTTCCTTGAACCTTCTTTTCAGTTCCTTGACTTATGAGAAGAATAAAGTTGCGCAACGCTTTTCAGGTCAAATAAGCCATACTTCAGATGCGTTGGATAATTTTTCTCGGTGCATAATTCTGTTTTTTGCGATAGTCGTAAGTTGACTCGCGTAGGTATATTTTATTTATTGGCAATCGAGCTATTAGAAGTTTCAAGAGCCTCAAGATCGGGCGATTAGCTCGACGTCTGAATATACGCGATTCTAAGGCCGTTACTACTTAGGCCGGGAGTTGAGTTGGGAGTAGTTACAGGGTGAAGGGAGTCGAGACGAACGATCCGCGAGGTCAGCCTACAAGTTTCATACACACTTTCGATTGCGCTTGAAGAAGCGCAAGTACATACAAACATTTGTACAAATGTATGCAATTTTACTTGTAAGTTTTCATATATAAAGATAAAAAACGCACACAGCCGGACCACAATGATGCTTGAGTTACTTTTTAAAAGGAAATAATTAACGTAAGCGTTACATTACGAAAAAAGTAGCGATAACTTTGTACTTGTACCTACTGTGCTGTATGGCAGGGATAAATCTGTACTTACAGGCACTGTGCTGTACGGCAGAAGTAATTCTGTACTTGCAGGCACTGTGCTGTACGGAAGCGAGAACTCTGTGTTTGCAGACACTGTGCTGTATGTTAGAAGTAACTCTGTACTTGCAGGCACTGTTCTGTACGGCAGAAATAACTCTGTACTTTCAGGCATCGTGCTGTACCGCAGCAACAATTTTGACCCCCCCCCCCTCGTTGGCAAACGTTGATTTAAATATGAAGCCCCCCCCCCCTACAAAAAACATAGCCTTTACGTAAAACCCGAGTTCACATTTATAGTGATTTTTTGTTGTTCATAAGAGTCAAATTGTCAATAGGCCTAAATTATCCACCTGACTGTGTGGTGAATTATAAACGTCGGTAGTAAATCAAAAATTAAAATAAAAAATTTATTATCAGAGTAAGTGTTGAAAAGTGCCTAATTGCATTTTTTGTGACAGTTAATCCGGGTCTTATTGAAGTTTTAAACTGAAAAAGGTACATTTTTAAACAAAAATGGAACAGGTAAACTTTTAATTAAAAAAATAATTTTTAATTGTAAAAAAACCAAATCTTTCTACCAAATAGTTGATTTTTTGTACTAAATTATTTAGCTTTGAAGACAAAATGACGAATTTTCTCAACAAAACACTTGAATTATAAAATAAAAAATATGAAATTTTGATGAAAAAGTAAATTTTATGCCAAAAAGACAAATTTCAAACAAAAATACAAGAACTCTAAATCCAAAATTAAAATTTTCAACTAAACTAGAATCATTTTCAACAAAAAACATGAATTTCTCACAAAATAGTACAATTCTAACAAAAAGTTGAATTTTACTTAAAAAGGAACCATTTTCGATCAAAAATGGAATACGTAAATTTTCAATTACCAAGTTAGTTTGTTATCCAAAAAAAGGAATTTTCGAAAAAACAGGTAAATTTCCAACCAAAAACTGTTGAATTGTTAAACAAAACAGTTAATTTTATACCAAAAAAACGAATTTTTGACCAAATTCAACGCCTCTCAGCCAAAAAGTTAAATTTTCAACTAGAAAAGATGAATTTTCAAACAAAAAGTTCACTTACTACCCAACAAGACAATTTTTTTATAAAATTTAGGAATTCTGCACGAAAAAATTGAATTTTCAACTAAAAAACATGAATTTTCAACAAAAAAATTAATTTAGTGCCAACAAAAACGAATTTCTAATAAAATTTAAGAATTTTCAATTAAAAAAAGACGAATTTTTGAACAAAAATATTATTTGACAACCAAAAATGAATTTTCAAAAAATTTATAAATTTTCAAACAAAAAGTTTGCATTTTTAGAAAAGAAATTAAATTTTTTAAATTTTTAAGAAACTAGTGTAACTCTAATACCTAGTTGTTGAAATTTTGGAACAAAGAAAATGAATCTTTAAACAAGAAGATTAATTTTTTCGAAAAAAACGAATTTTTAACAAAATTCAAGAATTCTCAACCAAAAAGTTAAATTTTTAATATA
The DNA here is from genome assembly GCF_010883055.1 of Belonocnema kinseyi. Taxonomy (NCBI): domain Eukaryota; kingdom Metazoa; phylum Arthropoda; class Insecta; order Hymenoptera; family Cynipidae; genus Belonocnema; species Belonocnema kinseyi. The sequence continues at coordinate 57,385,637 of NC_046662.1, read as the reverse complement.
ACGGTTAATGCGTTACCATAGAGTAGAATTGTTAATAAATTCTGTAATTCTCAACCATAAAGTCGAATTTTCACCTGAAAAAGACGCATTTTTAAGCAAAAGGATTAATTTATTACCAAAAAAGACAAATTTTTAATCAAATTTATAAATTCTCAACAAAAAATTTGAATCTTAAGAGGGAAAAACATTTTTTTAATTTTTCATTAACTAGTTCAACTTTAAACACCTAGTTGTTAAAGTTTTAACTGAAAATTTTAAATTCTAAAGAAGAAGATTAATTTTCTTCTGACACTAACAAAACAGAGAAATTTTCAATAAAATTCAAAAATTCTTAATCAAATTCAGGAATTCTCAACCATAAAGTTGCATTTTCAAATAAAAAACATGAATTTTCAAACAGAAAGATTAATCTACTACCATAAAAGAGGAACTATTAATACAATTCAAGGATTCTCAACAAAAATGTCGAATTTTCAATAAAATTCAAGAATTCTCAACCGAAAAGCCTAATTTTTAACTAAAATAGATGGATTTTTAAACAAAAAGATTAATTTACTAGCAAAAAATGATTTTTCACAAAATTCAAGAATTACGAACCAAAAAGTTGAATTTTTTATTAAAAACAGGAATTTTTAAAGAAAAGAAATTATTTACTACAAAAAAGACCAATTTTTAATCAAATTTATAAATTCTTAATGAAAATTAAGATTTTTTAACCAGAAAGTTCAATTTTCAAATAAAAAACATGAATATTTAAACAAAAAGATTAATCTACTACTAAAAAAGATGAATTTTTAATCAAATTTAAGAATTCTCAACTAAAGAGCTTAATTTTCAACTAAAAAAGATGAATTTTCAAACCAAAAGATTAATATACTTACAAAAAAAAGATTCTTCACAAAATTCAAAAATTCTGAACCAATAAGTTGAATTTTTAAGTAAAAAATAGGAATTTTTAAACAAGTTGATTAATTTACTACCAAAAACGACGAATTCTTAATCAAATTCAAGAATTCTCAACCAAAAAGTCCAATTTACAACTAAAAACATAAATTTGTAAACAAAAACATTAATGTTCTACGAAAAACATTCATCAAGACGCGTACTAAAAACTTTACCATGCGTAATTTTAGGAAAAAACTCTCCAAATTCTAAAAGATTAATATACGTGTAACATTACTTTGCCTGGAATCAACCCCCCCCCCCAATTTCCTGTTCACAGTTGTAGGTTTTGTGAGCCTCCCCCCCCCCCTTACGGTAATAATGTAGTTTATGGACGATCCCTTAAGACTGCCGGTCAACGTGTAAGAAGAGGAGCTTCTACAGATCGGCTTACGATGATTACTACTCGCAGGACAAAGAGAACGGCAGGATAATTTATTTGATAACTTTGCCGCTTCTGCCAAAGAGGAAAGCTTCTTTCTACTTCTTTCCTAGCTTCTGCAAAAGGACGTGCAATGACGAAAAGGTCCTGGGCAAAAAGCCTCCTTCTTGACGACTCTTCTGGGACTCGAAGACTGCATTTCTTTCTTTTCTTCTCTTTTTAGCGCCATGTACGAAAAGGAAAAGTGCTCTCGCGAGATCTTCAGTTTTCGCGATTGTCCTTGCGATTTTTTCTTGAATTTCACAGAATCATTTGTCTTCTTCCTGATCGGAATTGCGATTCTTCAGTTGTCTTAGATTCGTCTGTAATGAGAGAAGCGTTCATTAATGACTTATTAATAATGGGGAGAATTCCTCAAAATAAAACCAAGAATCGAAGCACCGAATTCGGACAACGAGCAGAAAATGTTTCTATTCAAATTTGAAAAAGATAACAATTTTTTCCTAAAAAAGAAAAGTAAAGTAATAAATTTCCTTTTTGGACAAAATAATAAAGAGGAAAGAAAAATGAGAAGTTTTTTTCGATTTTTGTTTTTGATTCTCAAGTGTCAGAAAGAGAGCATCGTAATTTTTTTGCTGTTCTTGCCTGCTCAGGGTTTTTTTAAAATTGTTTTTTATTCATTTTTTTGCCTTGATAAGGGTGCTGTATGAGTGTCGAAACGTTGATAAATATTTTTAGCAAACGTTTATTTCATTTTGATTCGATAATAATAAAAACAAAAAAGACGAAAGAAATAAAAAAAAGAGAATGTTGGTTGCCTTCTCATTTTTCAATTCTCTTTTTTATGTTTGTCCAAAAAGGAAATTTTTTTTTCTTTTTTAGGAAAAAATTGTTATCGTTTTCAAATTTCAATTGAAATATTTTACGGTGGTTTTCCAAATTTGTTCGTTGGATTTTTGGTTTTATTTGGACATTAAATAGGATTTTCAATTTGATTTTAATCTCATTTAAACTTTTCTAATTTTAATGACTTATTTCGAGATGTCAAGGAGAGTTAAATTCCGATCGGATTTAAAACAATACAATTTGTGCATTTTTATGAGTTAGATGATTTTTTTGTAATTATTTAATTGTAATTGAATTTTTGTATTAATTTATTAATTTGTTAATTTATTAATTTGTATAAATAATTGTATTTAATTGTAATTATTTATTTAATTATTTAAGAGTGAAAAATGAAATAAGATTCAAACTTGTGAAATCAGAATTTTATGTTTCAACATTTCAGCATTGTTGACAATTAAACGATTTTATATTTGAAGTCCTGATGCCTGATCATTGAAATCTATCTTATATTTCTAAAATTTTAGTTAAGAAATTTTAAAAATTCAGATTTGCATAGTATTTAGTGTTTTTCTATTTGACTTTTGCCTTTCTTATTAATTTTCTATTGTTTTTATTTTCTTAATTTCTTCACATTTTTTTGTATATGTTATCTTTTTCAACCTTACGGGTTTTTCAGGGAATTAAAATTTTTCTTATTACCAGTTTTTTATATATAATTTTAGAACAAATCAGTATAAGAAAAAATGGGAATCGATCAAAGTTTAAAGATCAGTGGAATTCATCAAAATAAATCAAATACATTATACATGATATTTACCATTAAGTAATGTTAAATGTTATCTAATATTTAAATTATTTCAATGAATTTACCTAATTGTTGATCAATTTTAATATTGAAGTTGATTAATTTGAAATAATAGAATAGCACCAACTAAAACTTGCTATAATTTATGATATAATGATGATATATAATAGGCAAATGTAGTATTAATAAGTTATAAATATTCATAATTTTTAAAGATTTTAAATTGTAACTTTTCGAGCCCAAAAGGAAAAGGAGAATATCCGTCATTTATTGTTTTGATTAAAGACTCTTATTTTTGGTTGAAAATGTAACTACTTTTTCGGAAATTCGTTTTTCTTCCTTAAAAATTAATTTTTCAACTGAAAAATTATCCATTCGATTTTTTGAAGGGAATTGATTTTTTTTAGAATTCAACTACTTTGTTAAAATTTAACCTTTTTTTCTTAAAAGCTTATGTTTTCGTTTAAAGATCCATCCTTTTGTTTGAAAGTTTTACTACTTTATGAAAAATTCATTTTTCTTTGTTGAAAGTTAATATTTTAACTGAAAATGTAACTATTCTATTTTGGGTGAAAATTGATCTCTTTTTTTTTAATTGAACTACTTCTTTGAAAGTTGAAGTAATTTGTTAAAAATATATCCTTTGGTTCAAGATTTATCTTTTCGGTCGAAACTTTATCTAATTTGTAGAAAATTCATTTTTCCATTCCATTTTTTGGTGAATATTGATTTCTTTTTTTTGGTTCAAATTCAATTATTTGCTTGAAAATGCATGTCCTTGCCTTCTGTTGAAAATTCGTATTTCAATATAGAATCATGAATGAATTAACTCCAATTGTCATTGAGAAACCACTGAAATTTCGTTATTTTTCAGTAGAAAAATTCTCTTAAACAAAAGTTAAAATAATTCAACTATATTTTTTTAGTCAAATGTTATCATAAAGCTTTTTGACTGTTTTAATACGTGAAACTTAACTGAATAAAAATCAGTCCTACCATGAATAAATGAACTACTAACTATTTTACTGTGGCTCTAATAGGGCCCCGACTTGGTAGCCCTAATACGGCATAAAACGCACGCTCCGATCGAGAACGGATATAGTTTTCCGATTGGCGGCCTGGGCTTAACCTTGCCAGGTCGGGCCCAATCAGGGCAAGTGTTTCATTCCCTATCCGGACCAGATCGGGAAATTTCTGCAAGGGTATAAGACTTTTAACTTTTTATTATTTAATAACCATTTTTTTCTCAGTCATAAATTACTTTTATTTAAAGAAATGACAAACGACCAAGTTTTATCATCGTGTCTATTGAATTAAAAAAGCATTCGACATCAAACTTTTAAACCAGTAAAAAACAGAATAAAACCAGTGTACAAAACTCGATTGACTGAGTTCTAACGACAATCGCATAGACATGAAATATGCATATTAAATACGCATACAAATGCGCTATTGCAACAAAGTACACATCGGATGGCTTGACATTATCCCACCGATCGATCGACATTGAACGAGACAGGCTGAGTCCACATATAAACTATTAGCAACTTTTTCCAACATTTTTCACAATGAACAATTCTCGCATTGCGAAAATTGCAGACTTCGTCGTCGGTGGAAAAGAATTCGGCTAAGAAACTAGGTAACATGTTTGAGGAGTGAGGAGAGGAGGAGGATCCGTTCTCTTACATCGTCCTCCAGGTACCGAGGATAGCGGCACCATTCTTCGATTCTAAATCGAATGGCCTCGAGGGTCCCAACCAATGGAAGTCTCGCAATTTTAGAAGCGACCGCATGCTTTCTGCGCCCCCCTTCTCGGCCCCCTCCGGCCCCCTCATCCCCGCGCTGGCCCCATGGCCCCGCGCCACTGCGAAGGACTCTAATCGCCCGGCAATTCAACCAATGGCAATCCGGTTTAGACGAGAGTAGAGAACGTTGGGTTAGGAAATGGGAATCAGAATGGTGGGGCCCATTCCAAGCATCGACACAAGGCTATCCTTTGTCCGAAACGAGCCTCGTGCGTAGTTCGCGAGGAAAATCTTGACGCCGAAAGACCTAACCTTGAACGATCAAATTTGATAATCTAAGCACTATCGGTTCATTATTTTTATTTGTGGAGTTTTCATTTGAATCAGTTGAAAGTGATTGAAAGCAGTTTTCACTGATTCAAATAATGTGGATTTAGAAAGTGACAAATCATTTGAACGTGACTTTTCAAATCAATAATATTAACTCTTTGATGGGTTCAGTCATTTTAAGGTAGTCAGATATCTGAAAAAAAAATTTTTTCTATGATTTTAGAAATCAAAACATTATATCTGATGTAATTTCCAATAAAAAACGTTATTTTTTATGATAAATGTTAAAATTCACACACACAAAAAATTAATTTTTAACCATGTTTTTTGAAATTGAATTTTTCCTGACGGCTTATTTTTTCCGGAAAAACATTCTCTGCAACTTTACTGTTTCCAATTTTAAAAGCCAATTTTTTACATGGCTCAAATTGTTAGAATATTTTGTTATTGAGTAAGAAATATTTTTTAAACAAGTAATTATATTTGAAGGTTATTTTGTTATTTTTAAACTCTAGAGTTGTAGACAATGTTTTTCGGGGGAAAAAATAACAGTCATGTATTGAAATGCAATAATTTTTCATAAATTGGTAAGAAGCAACGTTCAGAAAAAAATCTATTGCAAAAAGAATGGTTGAAATTCATGTTTTTGTTGTTGTTGTTGTGAATTTTAACTTTTTTTATACAAAATAATTTTTTTATTTGATATTACATCAGAGATATAATATTTTGATTTCTAAAATCGTAGTCAAACTATTTTTTTGAGAAATCTGACCTTTATTACGACAACCATCTTAAATGATTTATTTTTTTGAATTTGCAACTACAAAAGGCTCGAGAAAAGGGAACTTCGAACAAATTAGTTTAAAAAAATGAATTTTCAATGTTTAAAAGCGAATTTTCAATCTTTAGAGAAAAAAGTTTTAATTTTTAAAACCGAAATTCAATCACAAATTAATTTTAAACAAGAAATTAATTTTTTTTAAATGTAAACGAATTTTTAACTGAAACATATTCATATCTGACCAGAGATGAATTTTCAACTTAAATGATAACTCTCAAGCCAGAAATGGGGTACTTGAAATTTAAGTTAAAAAAGAAAAATTATTGACAAAAAACAACGAATTTTCAAATAATAAATAATTTCAACATCAAAATAATCATTGTTAACAAAATAGTTGCATTTTCAACAAAAACATCAATTTTCAATCAAGCAGATAAATTTTCAACTGAAATGATGAATTTTAAACCACAAAAAGGGAACTTAAATTTCAAGATAAAAAGGATAATTTATAAGTAAACAGAAAACGGAATTTTTAAATTTTCAGTTTTAAAACCGAATTTTCAACAGAAAGATTCTGACATTCAAACAAAAAAGAAACGAATTGTCAACAATGTATTTCAATTTTCATCCTTATAATAATAGTATTCTTCTAAGAAAGAAAAATTTTCCTCAAAAAAAGAAATGATTAAATTATTAATTAAAAAAAACGATATTTAAAGAAAATTCTAAACCAAAAAAGTTTTTAACTTTAAACAAAAAACTCTTGGTATTTCAACAACAAAAAACCATCTAAAAAGGCGAATTTTCAAAAAAATAGTTGAATTCCCAACCAAATAATTCAACTTTTAACCAAAACAGGCGAGATTTTACCCAAAAATGGAATGATTAAAATTTCTATTAAGAAAACTAACTTAAGATAAAAAAAAACAAATTTTTAACACAACCAATTAAATTTTAAACAATATAATGAAATTTTTTACCAAAAAGGTGAATTTTCAACCAAAAAGATTAAATTTCTTCCAGATAAACGAATTTTCAACCAAATCCATTTTTTTCAAACAAAAATGGAATAGTTATATTTCCAGTTTGAAGAATTATTTTAAAACCAAAAATATAACAAATTTTCGAATAAAATAATGAATCTTTAACAACAACAAAAATGAATTTTTTAAATCAAAGTAATTAAATTTTCAACCAAGGAAGGCAAGGTAATATTTTTGTTCTTATCACGAATTTATTTTCTCAACAAATGAAACAAGTTTATGAGGTGCATGATCAAACAAAATAAAAACATTCACTTTTTTAGGACACCCTACTGAAAATAATACATTGATACGGCTGACTATTAGTACATTGGTCTTAAAATAGGTTTACATCTAAAAACAAAACATCAATCTCTCGCTGTATAAATAATTTTGGTTTGGGAAAAAAGTTTAAAAAGTGAGAGAAGAAAGTTGTTGGCTTAAATTTAGTTTCTGGTTTTAAACCATAAAATAGGCTTAATTATTACTTTTGCAAAAACAAAGAAAAAGACTATTTAAAATCATAAAAGTTCTTTTGAACGAAACAAAAACAAATGTTTTGGAGTCATACCTCAGTATCGTCGCGATATAATTATAATTTGATTTTTGTTCCATTTTTCAATCTTCGTAAAGTTACTCATATTCAAACGATGTAGTGTAAGAAATGTAATTTATCAACATGACGCATGTAAAAAATTAGTGACGAAGTAAAAACCCGATTACGAGTAGTTGAATTTAAGAGGAAAATCGGACGAATAACTGAATACACTGACCAACCAGATTTTCGTGACTCATTCTAAAAGCGACCTTCGCGATTATGAGGTCATAGAATGATGAGTCGTTAAAGGAAGTTTAAAATACTAATTCCTTTCAGATTAGATGGTATCATTCGCTTTTTATATAAAAAATTTTAATCTTTGCATTTTTTTACATCAGTGAAAATACGGTAAATAACTTACATTAGTAAAAATTTTCACTAATTCGTGACTCCGAAGTAATGCAGCCCAATATTCTCTCAAAACAGGGATAATAAATTGCGTTTACAATAAAACAGAATTTTCTGCAAAAAAAATAGTTTTTAACTGAGCATTTACCATAAAAGATATACTTTCAATTAGAAAAGGAGGAATTTTCAAACCAAAAATATTAGAATTCTAACAAAAACCGTGAAGTTTTCGAACAAAAAAGATGAATTATCAACCAAAACGTTAATTTTCAACCGAAAAAGATAGCTTTTCTTTCGTAAAAGATGAATTTTCCAATCGAAAAGGACTAGAAACGATGTTTTGAAACCAAAATTGGAACAGTCAAATTTTCAGTTAAAAAAGTTAATTTTTATTCGACAAACACGGATTTCCAAATGGTTAAAATATGATAAATGAATTATCAACAAACAAGATAAATTTGTAAAGAAAAAAGAAGAACTTTCAATGAAAAATATGATTTTTTTAACAAAAGCGTTAATTTTTTACCAAATAGATTAATTTTTAAATGAATAGTTCCATTTTTATTCGAATAGTTGAATTCTGTATCCAAACATTTTAATTTTCTTCCCAATTTTTAACTAAAAAGTTATTTTAACTCTATATTTCAATTTTCTACGAAATTTTTTAATTTGTAAGCCAAAAAGACGAACTATTTACATAACAGTTGAATTTTAATTTAATAAATATGATTTTTTAACAAAAACTTTTATTTTTTACCGAATAGTTAAATTTTCAAATGAATAGTTAATTTATTATAAAATAGTTGAATTTTTGATTCCAATATTTTAGTTTTCAGTCAAAAATATGAATTTATAAGTAAAATGGTAGTTGCTTAGCAATTATTTTAATCTTTTACCAAATTTTTTAATTCGTAACCCAAAAAGACGAACTATTCACATTACAGTGGAATTTTTATTTTAAAAATATGATTTTTTAATAAAAACGTTAATTTTTTTACCAAATAGTGCATTTTTTAAAATAAATAGTTCAATTTTTATCCAAGCAGTTGAATTTCTTACCCAAATATTTTATTTTTCAACCAAAAATATGAATTTTTAACTAAAAAGGTAGTTTTTAACCAAATATTTTTATTTTCTCATAAATTTTTCAATTCGTGAGCCGAAAAGACTAATTATTTATATAACGTTTGAATTTTCATTTTAAAAATATGATTTTTTAATAAAAACGTTAATTTTTTCACAAATAGTTAAATTTTCGAATAAATAGTTCACTTATCATTCAAATAGTTGTTTTCATGAAACAAATATTATATTTTTAAACCAAATATATGAATTTTTAACAACAACAAAAATTAATTTTTAGCCAAATAGTTGAATTTTTCAAAACATTGTTGAATTCTTTAGAGTTTTTAAATAAAACATATAAATTCTCATCAAAATATGTTATAGTTAATATTTTAACCAATAAAAAGTTTTTAATTTAACATAAAGCAGATGAACTCAACCAAAAAGACTGAATTTTCTAGAAAGAAGATTCAGTTTTTACTTGAAAAGACAAATTTTCAACAAAATACATAAATTTGTTACTAAAAATCTGAAATTTCAAATAAGATTATGAATCCTAAGAATAGTAATTATAATGGTAAAAATAGAATTTTCAACTAGTGAAAGAAAATTTTGAACCAGAAATGAAGTAATATAATTTTAAGTTTAAAAAATTTATTTTCAGCCAAAAATAAAACCAATTTCCTGCCAAATATTAGAATTTTTATTTTAGTTACAGGAACAAATATTCATTTAAAAAAATGCCTGAATAAACCAAAAAATTGTTTAATTAAGTTACACCTTTTTTTTCAAGTACATTTTTTGATACATACATTGAAACAATTGGTCAATCCAAACAAAAAAATTGATTTAAATCGACCACTGTTCTTTCTGTCTGCCTTTTGTAATACAGATTGAAATTTATAAAAGAATTTGAAGGAGATTTTTCATTGGAAAAAAAGGATTTTTCGGTTTTCACACTCGACCAGTACGAAAAGAACATAATTAAAATCTATTCAGCCGAGAAAACGAAAACTGGAGAGCGAACCGCGATAACCCGATTGAACACGCCGGTGAGTTTTTAGTGGCTTCTTTAAACGGACGAGGGTCATATTCACCAGCGACATTTACCCCCGATTACGTATTGTGATAACTGCATTTCGTGATCTCATTATACAATACTCAAATGCAAACATATTTTTATAACAAAAAAATTCATTCGGATTAAATTATCTAATAACTTTTTCACCAGTACAAATTTCCAAAATGTATACATAACAAAGTAATTTTTAATACTAAGTGAAAGTTTCGATTAACTGTTTATTTTTTTAGCCTTTCAATATCAGAATTGTACTTGGCTCTTCTCTGGTAGTAGCAAAATTAGTAATAAATGGAAAATCATAAAATATCATAAACTTTTTCTTTTTATTATAAAATTTCATGACATTTTATTTTCTTGACACATCATATCTAATTTTACTATTTTTTAAAATTTTCTGCAAAATTCTCTTTTTTTACTACTAAATTTTGAATTAATATTTTAGAAATTTTCTGTGAAAATTACTCTGTCAATATGAAAAAATCCCTCCCTTATATGTCAAAATTTGTTTTTCAAAGTTTGAGAAGGTACTGAATTTTTGTTTGTATCTAAAATTAGAACCTATTTTTCATAGCTTGAAAAAATGCTTAGAAACATTTATGACGCATTGAAAATTTTCAATAAAAATAAAACAAAACAATAAAAATTTCAAAAAACTTGGAAAAAGTACTTTTTTTTAAATTCTCTAAGAAACTTATCTGAATAGCTTAAAAAATTATCAGAAAGAATTTGGGAGGCGTTGAAAATTTTTTATTATTGGATTCCAAGGTGTAGAAAATGAAAACAAAAAAGGAGAAAAAATCGAAAAAGGGTTTTCTTTAATTCTGGAAAAATCATTCCGATTATCTTAAAAAATGCGCAGGAAGAATTTTTTACACTTTAAAAGATTGGTTTTTTAAAGTTATGTAAATAAAAAATTGTATGAAAATTAGAATTTAGAGAAAAATTATTTTTAATAGAAAATAAAAATTTTGAATAACTATTTATTTAGTAAGTTTCTTTGATTATTTGCTTCAAAATTTTTCTAAGTTTCTTGAGAAAATTCAAAAAGATTTTTAAAGATTTAAAGATTTCAGATATCAAAAAAGTAATCTAGCAAATTAATTATTTTCTTTTACAACATTTTAGAAATAATTAGACCAATTTCAAAGATATTTAGGACTTCCAAATGCTCAGAAAAATTTATAATATTTTATAAATTTTTAGTAATCTTTCAATGTTCTAAATTATTTCCAGCTTATTTGAAATTTTTTAAATTCTTTAATATATTTTGAACTGGTTTGAATTATTTCTAAAATTAACTTAAAATCTTCTGGATTTGTTTTAAAAAATTTAGAAATAATAAAAAAAACAACATTTTTAAAAATAAAATGTCCATCTTTTCAAATTTTAAATTATTTACAATTTTTTCAAACCTCATAATATCTTTAAAAACTATTCAACTTTTTCCTAAAATGTTGCAAAAGTTCTGCAAAGTTAAAAAAATGCATTAGAAACTTCCAGATTTTTAAAAACAATTTTAGAAATATTTTGGTATGTTCTAAAATCTTGTTTTATATTCTTTTACAATAAGTTTTTTTAATATAACAAAAATTATCTAAAATTTGACAAGAATTCTTAAGAAAATATTTTTATTCTTGAACTTATTTCAATTTCTTTTAAAATTTCTCAATGTCGCGAAATTGAAAAATTGTGCTTTACAATCTTCTGCATTCTTATCCGAAATTTTAGAAAATAATTTGAAATGTCAAAAAATAATTTAAAATATTTTCTACGACTTTTATTTTAATGAAAAATTAATAAAAAGTTTTCCTGGAATCTTAAAAAATATATTTTTTAATAAACGTTTCGAAATCCTTAAATAATTTTTAATTTTATTTCTAAGTCTTCAAAGAGCTACATTTTGTTTATATTTGTTTGAAAACTTTTCAAATTTTAAATAATTTTAGAATCAGAAATTTTTTTTTTAAATTATTGGATTTTGAAGAAGATTATTCATTTTTTAACATTTTTTTACGTTGGTATTTTACATACAAAATTTGTATTTTTAAACAAAATTCATTATCATTCGAACAATATTTGGAATCTTTAAAACAAATTGTACAATACTACTGTTTTTTGTCGGAACTTGATATTTTTAATTAAAAAGATTATATTTCAAAGAAGATTAATAAGTTTTAATCAATTTTAGATTATATTTCCTTATTACACTGGAAATCGGTATTTTTAGTAGTAAATCATCATATTTAAAAGAAGCTTCAACATTTTTAAGCAGTTTAATGTTATGTTGACATGTTTCACCGGAAATCGGTTATTTTAAACCAAGAACGTAAGGTTTAGAAAAAGAATCCTCAAATTCACCATTTTTTGTTTTATTCACGTTTATGCACCGGAAATCAGTAAAAAAAACTTTAAGTAAAAAAAGAACATTAAATTTAAAAAAAAAATCAAATTCTTTCTATAATTTTAGGATAAGCTAACAGTTTTACCGCAAATGTTTTACAAAACTGCTCCGATAGGTGTCTCTGATTAACCACTCTAACAATCACTCCAAGCGAGGAGCTTCACAAAGTCATCATATTTCATAGATCATACAAAAATACGCAAACTAAGTAAAGCTTTCCACGTGGGCCCATTAGTATACAAGATCATTCGTTTGAGCCGTCTCTCACTCCTCTAACATAAATAAAATTAAAAAAAAGAATATTATATGGTTGAGAAAAATATGGGAAATAAGGGCAGAAAATATGCGGCGAACGAAGTAGCTTGCCTATCATTACGAGCACGAACGACGTCTCGTCGTATAGATGCAGCTTCGTGAAACGTAAAATGAAAGACGACCGCCTGGTGTAAAGTAGGAGAGGCTAGAAACGTGAGAAAAATAAAGAGAAGATAAATGAAAAAAAAAATTAGGGTGAGAGGTAGTGAACTAGAAAGGTAAAAATCGAAATTCTCGGTGATAAAAGGTTGACAACCTGTTACCTTCTATAATCGAAGAGGAAATAATCTCTAGAGTGGTTGGCTTGAAGCCAAATATTTTTCCGCTCGAGGAAGCCTTTGCTTTAGACCATTGCCTTGAAATTCCTCTCTTATTCATTCCTCAGAGGCATATTTCATCCGAGTGGCCTTCCATCAGAAAAATTTCACAAAATCTTGTTCATTTTTGAGTTATTCATTTGACATCGAGTTTTTAAACTTTAATTATTTAAAATTCGATTTCCAACGAATACTTCGGAGAAGCAATTTTTTTAAGAATATGAAAAAATTTGCCTTAGTCCGGATTTGAACTAGGAATGCTCTATACATGAATCGAGCGTTGACATAATAATTAAATTAAATTACAATTTTTTTACTTACGGATTTTACAATAATTGAAATCTTTTAAATTATCTAATTTAAATTTATTTTTTGAAATCAGTGCTTTTAGAAACTGCTAATTTCTGATTGATTTAAACTTTGAATTCTGTGATTTGTGCATACTATTAGAATTATATATATTACATATATATTAACATTTTTAAATTTAAATTTGAAATGGCTTTATGTAGTTTATAAAATATTCTATGTTAAAAATTTTGGAAGGTTAAAATTCGGGTCCTTAAATATAAATGTTCAACAAAAATTAAAAATTATTGGTAAGGGATAAATTAGGCAGTTTGAAAAATGAAATTTTGCACTAATCGTGACTTATTTTTGTTAAAAATATTAGTGTTGATATAAATTTTAAAAGAATTAATCTTTTTAGGTTTATTATTAAACTTTTTCATTAAAAATTTGTACCTTTGTGTTCATACGTGAACTATTTTTTTAGGAAACGTATAGTATGTTGCTACAAATTGAACTCAAATATTTGTCAAATTATTTGTTGAAGATTCATCACTTTAGATGAAAATTGTATTTTTTTTAAATTAGTTTTTTCAATTGAAAATTTAACTTCCATGTATACTTAAAAATTGATTATTTGGAATTGAACATTCAAGAAATTGGGTGAAAGTTAAATCGCTTTGTCACAAATTTATTTTTTAAAAAGCTTATTTCTTTTATTGAAAATAGGACTATTTTGTCGAAAATCAGTATATTTCGGTTTAAAATTAATTTCTTTGATTCAAAATGTAACTCTCCCATTCTTTGCTGAAAATTGATCTTTGTGAGATAAAAATTCGTGATTTTCGTATAAACTAATTCTCTTTTTTTAAATTTCCTCCTTTTCTATTGATAGTGCAATTTTGTGGTTGAAAATTCATATTTTCGAGTTAAAAATTAAACTGTTTTAAAGAAAAATCATCTTCTGGTTCGAAACTTCAATAATTTTTTCTTTCGTGACCAAAAAATCTTTATTTGTTGAAAATTTATCTTTTTCGTTGAAAATTAATGTTTATCGGTTGAAAATTCAATTACTTTGTAGGAGATTTTTTTTACTTTTGTGAAAAGTTAAACGACTTTAAAAAAATTTATTTTTATTGCATATTCATAACTTTAGTTATATTTTTATATCCTTGGGTAAAAGTTTGTTAGTAAAAGGTATTTGTTTGAAAATTCGTGTATTATTCTGTTGAAAATTCAATTGCTTTGTCGGAGATTCTTTGTTTATTTTTTAAAGTGGTATTTTTTTGTTAAAACTTAAACAAATTTTTTTTAATTCCATTTTTTACTTGCAGATTATTTATTGTGGTTAAATGTCCATCTCTTTGGTTTAAAATGCAACTTGTTTTTTGGAAAATACGTCTTTTTTTGTTTAAAATTAATTTTTTCTACTTAAAATTAATCTTTTTCATTTTTGTTTTACAATTTTTTAGTTTATATTTGATTCAAAATTCGAGTATTTAGTTGAAAATTTAATTGTTTTGTAGGGAATTTTTCTTTTTAGTTCCAAATTTGTGTTTTTGGTTGATCTTTCTTATTTTTTGTTGATTTTTTTAGTTCACATTTGTTTGCAAATTCGTGTAATTTGTTGAAAATTGAATTATTTTGTAGTATACTTTGTAGTAGTCTTTTTTTGTTCAAAGTTATTTTCTTTCTACCGAAAATAATTTATCTTTTCCATTTTTAGTTGACTTTTTTTTAGTTTATATTTTATATGTATTTTTTTATCACTTTGATAATTCGTGCCCTTTGTTGAAAATTCGTCTGCTCTGGTAGAAAATTAATCTTCTTGGGTAAAAATTACTCTCTTCGGTTGAAAATTAATCCTTGAAAGTCGAAAATTGAATTATTTGATTAATATATTAACCATTTTGTTACAAATTTGAGTATTTCATTTAAAATTCAACTCCTTGATTAATAATTGAACTATTTTGTTGAAAACTCAACTGTTTTCTGTTGAAATTTAATCTTTTTTTCTTTAAAAATTTGAATATTTATTTGAAAATTCATCTTAGTAAGTAGAAAATTTCAGTGTTTGCTTGAAACTTAATATTTTTGATTGATACTACAACTGTTTTGTTAAATATTCGTCTATTCCGACAAAAAATTCCTCCTTCAGGACTTCAAATTCATCTCTTTTTTTTATTGAAAATTCAACTTTTTGGGTTAAAAGTTAAACTGTTTTTGTTTGAAGTTTTTAAAAGATTCTGAATTAAAAATGTTACAAGATTAAAAATCTGGTCTGAGAATATAGTAATCGCCAGGAAAAATAAAATATTGTTCAGGGAAAAAGTCGAACAATTTAACAAATGAAATTGATTGGTCACCCTGATATAGATACAATAAAAACTGTTAATCTTTGTTGACATAAACCTTAGAAGACGTTTTACTCAGATCAAACACAAAAACTTGAAACTCCTCCTTGAAAACTCGATGTTAATAAAATACAGGAATTTTCGATTTTCTACTTCCTGAATCACAGCGAGTCGACCTCGACGATTATTATCAGATGTCAAAGAAAATGTAAGGAAAAGCAGTTTTTTGTTGTTGTTTATTGCATTTATACAAGAACCAGTCATGCCTGATAGACGTTATTTAGTTTCAAGGCCGATTTCGAAGGTTTGCCTGAAAGTCGGTGAAACGCTGTAGCAAACTAACGAGAGATTTGACATTTCGGTAAAGGAGCGTCGCGATGGAAATGGAAAATGCATCAGAAGTGAAGGTGAGCTGATAAAAAATGAAAAAAATAAATAAAAAATTCTAAAAACTGGAGGACTCGAAAAGAGCAAATCTCACGATTCTTGTTGCATGATATTCTGATCACGATCCGGATAAGGCAGCGATCGAAAGTCAATCTTTTCATCAGAGGATACCTCGGACACAGGAGATGGAATATTCATGAAGAGCAAAGTCTAAGCGAGTGATTAATTCTAAAAAAAAACAATTAGACTATCAACTATGTTTGAATAAAATCCCAATAGAGGTGTTATTAACTCCCGAGAAACTTGAACAAAGAACACGGATATTTAACTTGAGAAAGGATTTCATATGCGCATCGTAACGCGACTTTGATGCACTGGAAAAAGAATACGAAAGTAGTTCGATCCTGTTGCTAAGTCTCTTTTCAGATAACTTCTTCGGAGATTGGAAATATTTTTCTCGATACTTCAGATTTTCAGGTTACTCTTTGTCCTGCAATTCTTGATTCGATAACATATCTTTTTAGATTCTTACAAGTCTTATTTATTATTATATATTCTTTATTATTCTCCAGGCGAAAAAATTGTGCGTGGTAAAAAAAATGAATGGAAGTAGGCACCGGGCGCCTTTAAAAAAGGGGTTAAAACCTCCCCCTTTTATACTTTCCCTCTCCTACTTCCCTTGCTTCCTCACTCTTCCCCAAACTCACTCTTCGCCAACTTCCTCACTCTTCTGCAACTTCCCCACTCTTTCCAAAATTCTTCATCCTCTACTTCTCTTATTTTCTTACTTCCCCTGCTGCCAATCTCCTTATTTTCCATCAATTCTATATACTAATTTTCCTTCCTTAATTTATTCTCACTTCCTATTAGTTATGCTTACAGCCCCTACTTTCCAATTATTATTTCCCTTACTTTCCCTGTCTTCTCCAACTTCTTCCTCCTTTACTTATTCCTTCCCTTACTTACCCTGTTTCCCATCTCCTGACTTCCCCCGCTTCCCATCTTCTCATTCCTCATCACTTCTTCTACTCTTCCTCCCCTAATTTTCTCTACATCTCCTCCTTTTATTCTCCTCACTTCCCATATTTCCCCTTCCATCATTTTCCCTCACTTTTACCTATCCCTCATTTCCCCTACATCTTTTCATTGTCACCTCTTATTGTCACAATTTTTCCTAATTTACCCTCACTGTTCATCTACTTATTCACAGTTCTTCCCTCAAAATATTCAAGGAATTGAGAGATCTTCAGGAACTTAAAGAAATCAGAAAATTCTGACTGCAGAGAATTCAGGGATTCTGAGAAATTAAGTAATTCAAAGTTTTTCAGAAATTTAGATAATACAAGGAATGTAGAATGTTCAAGATATCTTAGGAATTCAGTATATTTAAAATTTTCAGCCAATTTGGAGAATTTCAGGAAGTTCAGAGCGTTCAGGGTATTCCGAAAAGTCCAGGAATTCAAGTAATACAAAGAAGTCAAGGAATTCAGAGAATTCTAAGAATTACGAGAAATAAAAAAATTCAAAGAACTTGGGACTTAAGAAAATTTAGGAATTCAAAGTTTTTTCAGAAATTCAGATAATACAAGGAATTTAGAATGTTCAATGAATTTTAGGAATTCAGTTTATTCAATAACTCCGGAGAATTCAGAGAATTTCAGGAATTTCAGAGCTTCATGGGAATCAGAACATTACAGGAATTGAAGGAATACAAGGAATTCAAGGAATTCAGAAAGATCAATAAATTGAACAAATTAAAAATTTCAAAGACCTTGGAATTTAAGAAGATTAAGGGAATTTAAAGTTTTTCAGGAATTCAAATTAAACAAGGAATTTAGAATGTTCAATGAATTTTAGGAATTCAGTTCATTCAAGGATTTCCAGGTATTTTGGAGAAATTCAGGGGTTTTAGAGCGTGCAGGAGATTCAGAACATTTCAGGAATTCCAGAAATGCAAAGAATT
The DNA here is from genome assembly GCF_010883055.1 of Belonocnema kinseyi. NCBI lineage: Eukaryota > Metazoa > Arthropoda > Insecta > Hymenoptera > Cynipidae > Belonocnema > Belonocnema kinseyi. The sequence continues at coordinate 57,367,667 of NC_046662.1, read as the reverse complement.
CAAGGAATTGAGAAACTATAAGGAATTCAGAAAATTAAGAGAAATTCATTCTGGGTTTCAGAAAATTCCAGGAATTCAAGGAACACAAATAATTCAAGGCATTCAGATAATTTAAGGAATTCAGAGAATTCAAGGAATTTAGAGAATTCAAAGAACGTAGAGAATTCAAGAAATTTAGTGAATTCAAGGAACTCAAAGAATTCAAGAAATTTTTAGAATCTCAGTAATTCCGAGAATTCAAGGAATTCTGAGAATTTCAAGAATTCCGATAATTCAGAGAATTTTATAAAATTCAGAGAATTGAAAGAATTAAGAGAAATTACAATTTTACAGAACTTGTTGTTTTAAATTTAGAGAACTCCGGGAATTCAGACAATTCAAGGAATTGAAGGAATTTGTAGAAAATTGAAGGAATTTGGAGTGAAAAGTGAACTATTTAGCTTAACGTTAAACTAAATTTAAACAATTAATTTTTTAAGAATTTAAACCTCAAAATTTTAGTTAAAAATCCATATTTTTGGGTCAAAAATTCAACCGTTTTGTAGAAAACTCGTATTTTTGACTTGAAAATTCTTCAATTTGGTTAAATATATTTTTTAGTGCATATTTTTGTTTGAAACTTTAACTATTTGATTAAAAATTGCCTATTCTTTTAAATATAACTGGTTTGTAAAAAAAAACTTTTTTCTTGAAAAATAATATTTTCAGGTTAAAAATAAAATTCGTGTATGTGTGTGTATCATTTATCTTTCTGGATTCATAATTCAACAATTTTTTTTGAACATTTATACATTTTGTTGAAAATTGTTTGTAGAAAATGAATGTTCTCTTTTTTAAATTCAACTAATTGCTTGAAAATTGAACTATCTTGTCAAAAATTAATTTCTTTTGTATAAAACTTGTCTTTCGTGGTAGAAAGTTAATTTTCTTGGTAGAGAATCTATCTTTTTGTTGAAAAACTTAATTTCTGTTTAATTTATCTTTTATTACTGCAAATTAAAATACTTAGTTAAAAGTTGATCTAATTCGTTAAAGAATCTTACGAACCCAATTTGTATAGTAATATATCTTTTATAAATTAAAAATTCGCCGGTTTGGTTCTGTTTCAATTTGACTGGATGAAAATTTTTGTTTCCTGTGTTAAACTGGAAAACGAATCCATTTTTCGTTCAAAAAAGATTTTTTCAGTTGAAATATATGTTTTATTTTAGAAAGGTCATCTTTCTTACTTGAAAATGAACTTTTTGTTAAAAAGATAACTCTCTTCGACAAAATTCTTCTTGTTTCAGTAAAATTGAACTATTGGGTTAAAAGTTCAACTATTTTTTGAATATTTGTCTCTTTTGCTGTTGAGTTAAAAATTAGATTTTTTTGTATTTGAAAATTTTACTATCTTCTTGAAATACAATATATTTTCCCTGTTGTGAGAAAGTTTGTGGCTACTTTAATTTTCGCGAGGGTTCAACGGAAAATATTTATTTACTTTTTGCTAGAGTAATTGTGAAATAAAAATAAATAAATTTATATTCTGTTCCCGATAAGTATACAGATAAATATTCTTTGAGTGTATTTAAAATTGGTTTGCGGAAGTTTTTCCTCATTACAATAGGTGCGCATCATTTGCTCTCGGTATATAGCGAAATCCACCACATTTCCGTAAATGGAATAATATATTTGATAAGCTGTGTAGAACTGGAGCGCTTAAATAATGGGCGCACGAAACGGAATCAGCTGTGTGTTTTAACTGCATTTGTATTGGAAATGGAACACATTTGTGTCGGTGTAGTAACGCCCGCCTGCAACAGGCGTCGCTATTGCCTCGAAACATTTGACAAACAGTAATAATTTATTCAGATGTTTTTCAAGCACGCCCTCAAACGAATGGCGTTAATGTACCTTTGGCGACGTAACACCTCTTCTTGATGCCATTTCCTTTTTTTTTTAAATTTTTTATTTAATTTTCTCATTTTTCTGCATCCACGCGCATTTTTAATCTACCTCGAGAAACGCCTCTTTATTACTCAAAGGGAATTAAATTATTATCTTTTAGTTTCGAGGTTTGATCGCTTACTGTTAAATGATTTCAAAATCTGAACTCAAAATTAAATTTCTAAGCATTTAATTAGATTTAGATATCTATTAGGTTTCGGTTTCGAAATTAGGAAGCTGTCAGACTCACTTACTTTCAATTTGAAAACTTTCAATTGAATCGAAAGTTGGAAATTTATACTTTTTCAAAGGGTATCAATTTCGAATATCCGTTGATAACTTTCTGGCGCCAAAAACGTCGCTCTTTACCTAAAAGAACTATTTTCTTGCATACACAAACAAAAATTCGAATAACCCAATCAGATTTTTTCAACGACATAATAATTCCGAGACCTTAAACTAAGTCTAAATTCAGAAGTTTGAAGCTTTTCAAGGATACCCTCTTGCAAAGCTGCCAAAAATGTATACCTAACAATATCAATTCAGAGCCCGAATCATAGAACCGATAATAACTTTCCGGCGCCCTAAACGTCGCTTAAAAACATTTTAAAAATTCCGGAACAAAAGGAATTGTTTTCGTCGACATACAAGAAAATTTGGTCGAATCACTCAAATTTTAGTTGCAATTTAAACAAAATATTTAAATGACTCGACGGATCATAGAACCGGTAATAACTTTCTCGCGCCCGAAACGTCGCTTAAATGCTTAACAAAATTTCTAGGGCGAAAAGAACTGATTGCTTGGATGTACAAAACAATTTGGTTAAATCTGAAAATTTTCGGTTGATTTAACAAAATATTTTATGGACCCAACCAAATTTTTTATTTAATAAAACAAATAATTCAGAAATATTCAATTGAATTTTCAGTTGGTAATTTATATCTTTTCAGATGGTACAGGTTTCTGCAAACCTGCCGAAAATTCATATCTAATAATACTCATTCAGGTCCCGGAGCATAGAATCGGAGATAACTTTCTGGCGCCTACTCTTTCTGGCGTCTAACTTTCTGGCACCCGAAACCTCACTTAAATGCTTTAAAAAATTTATTGTACCAGAAGAAATGATTTTTTAATATACAAACAAATTTAGATATATGTAACAAATTTAAGTTGATTCAAAAAAAAAAAATATTGGTTTAACTCAACACATTTTTTAAAATTAAACAAATACTCTATCTGCGAGCAGATATGGTGAAAATAAACAAAAAATGTATTTGGGTTAACCAATTTCACTAACAATTGCCTCTCCTGAACTAAAAATTCTAAATCTTTGCAGAAATTGCCTGTTTGAAAGTCATAATGATCCTTCTTTATAAAATTTCCTGTCGCAGAATAAAAATTATAACTCTTTATGAAAATTCCTTGTCCCAACTCATAATTAAAATTATTTTCCGAAAATTCCCTATACCGTTTTGCAATTAAATTAATTTTCCAAACTACCTGTTCCAAGTAAAAATTATATTTATTTAGAAAATTTTCTATTTTAATTCAGAAATAAATTTGATAACTTTTTCTAGAATCTTCAAGAGAGAAAATCATAATTATTTCTGGAAATTGTCTGTCTGAAACTGAAAATTATAATTTTTTATTTTATTTTCTATGGTAAACCTAAAATTAAAATTATATTTTTTTACGAGAATCTCCCGTTTTCTCTGAGAAGTGCAATTCTATTGGAAAATTCCATGTCTGAAATTCGAATCTTTTGCAAAAATTGTCTGCCCTCAAATAAAAATGATCATTCTTTACTGAGATGCCATATGAAAACTTATAATTATTTTCAAAAATCCCAGTTCCATTTTGAAAATACGCCGCCCAAATGAAAATTAATTTTTATGGTTGAAAAATCATGTTTTGTTTATGAAATTAAACTATTATAGTCGAACAATTATAATTTTAGTTGAAAATTTATCAATTTGATTGAAATTTATTTCCTTCAAATGAAAATTTAACTTTCTATTTCTTGTGCAAGATGTATCTTTGCTACTTTAAAATTAAACAATTTTGATGAAACTTTGTTTTTTTTTTATTAAAAAAAATCAACCATTTCGTTGAAAATTCACCCATTTTGTTAAAAAATTTATTTTTTTGGTACAAAATTATCTTTTTCTTTGTAAGTTAATTTCCTTGTTTGAAATCTTCTCTCTTTTATATTAAACTCTCTCATTAAATTTGTTTTTAAAGATTTATCATTGTAAAAAAAGATTTATTTAATCGATTGAAATATGAGCTATATGATTGCATTTTTTTTCTTTGGAAAATTTGTTTCTTTTTTGGTTGAAAATTATAATTAATTTGAGCTAAAACTGTAATTATTATCCCAGTTGAATATTCCGTAATTTCAGTGAAAATTGTATCTCTTTAGATAAACATTCACGTTTTGACTAAAAATGTAATTATTTAAGTTTTGGTTAAAAATGATCTTTTCCAGTTGAAAATTTATCTGGTTGGTAAAAAATTCAACTATTCTAGTTAAATATTTATTATTCAAGTTAAAGATTTAGTATTTAAGTTGAAAATGCATCTTTCTGATTTAAAATTTCACAGTTAGGTTGAAAATTGAACATATTTTCTTGAAAATCCGTTTTAGTTCTTGAAATTTAATTTTTTCAACTGAAAGTTTAACTATTCAATTTTTTGTAGTAAATTCGCCTTGTTTAGTCAAGAAATGAAGTATTCGTTTCAAAATTAATTTATTTTGAAACTTTTTTCTCTTCTGTTTTAAAGGATTTTTAGAATAAACGTTATGAATTAAAATCAGTTTTTGCATTTAGCGGAAAATATGAATATTTTACTTTTAGTTGGCGGGGAAATTTGTTAAAAACTTGACCTTACAAGACCCCAGTTAACAATTATTTTAAAATCCAAAACAAAATATGAATTTATTTTTTCGCCAAATAGAACAAGTTTAGGGAGTGAGCCATAAAAAAACTTTCACACAGGAAATGAAAGCTTTAAAAGTAAACTCAGATTGTAGAATAGTCAATGGCTTTATCCTTGAGTCTGGGTATTTTAATCGATCATTTTTCGTGGGATATTGCAGTTGAAATGTCGCCGAAATCATTTAAATTTAACGATCACGTTCAGTGAGTTTCTGACTTGCTGATTTGTCCTTTTGTATTTTTTTTTATTCTGTCGAGGAGCGTGCACTAGGTTGGCCGATGCATCGATCAATTCGTTATCCGTAGCGCGCATCGGCTCGTGCTCTATAAAATAATCCAACCTACCAGTTGTTTTGCCAACTGTGCGACAGTTTCAGATTGTGTGTCGTGCATCGAGTTTCGCCCTTGTCGTCTCCACTTTTTTCCCTTTCAACCCCTTTCATCCCTCAACACCCACATCGGATTCATCCCTTCTCGTTTGCCTCGACACGTGGAGCAAGTCAGTGTGTAACTTTATGTAAATAAATTCCCGATCGATAGAATAAATTGAGATGAATAATGTATTTGTTATTTGTTGATTGGACAACTTTTAATCTTTCGATTTGCGAGATTTGTAGAAAAGTTTTTGAGCAATTGTAGAGGTCATATGGAAAGGCAGTTTAGGATTAATTGATATACAGTTAAACCCTTTAATAGCCCTCCCTTCTACAGCTCTTCCGAGAATTGACGCCGCGCCGCAGGTAGGTGTAACAAGAGTGGCGCGGGTTGCGCGGGATCTGCGGATGTCACTCATGCGAGCACTCAAGCATGAACACACAAAAGCGTAGCGGGCTTTAATGAGTCAAGTACCACCCACCGTCAGCCTTAAAATCGACGCTATCGAAGAGTTTCACTGTACTTTTTGTGTAGAAAGTTTTGTTCCAGTTTGCACATTTTTTATTTGATTCATTTTAAAAAATTAGGAAACCTTTTTTTCAAAATTTCCTGACTTTTTTCTCATTTTTCCTGGAGCCATTTTTCAATATCCTGACCATTAATATTCAAGGACCAGCTTTTTAATCTTGCATCTTTATAGTATACACTCTGAAAAATATTTCTCTTGGATTAAGGAAACCACTCGTTTAAAATATTTTTTTTTATTTGAACAAGAATATCTTCCAAAAGAAGAAAATCATTTCAAATTTCAGAAAAATTCTCATCAAGACAGAAAACTATTTCTTTTACTAGAAAAAAAATTTCATTCGCTGAGAGCCGATGAATACTTAACTTTGATTGAAACAAATTTTCTTTGAATGAAAGAATCTCTTTTGAGTATAGAAACTTTCATAAACACAACTTAAATTTCCGAATACAATTTTTAAAAGTCAGATCTATTTATTTATTGTTAAAAATTATAACTTTTCTACAATATAGATGATGAATTTTTAAAAAATATTATATTTCTATCAAAATCAAAAAATGTCCTATCTAAAAAGACGAATTTTAAATAAAACATATTCTTAATTTTTTGTTAGAAAATACACATCTTTAACCAAATATATTGATTTTCAACTGAAATGATGAATAAAATAAAATAAAGTTATGAACTTTCAACAAGAAAAAAAAACGAATTTCTAATTAAGTAGTTCAACTTTTAACGAAATAGTTCAATTTTAAATCAGAAAAGATTTTTCTATTAAGAACAAATAATTAAATCAACTGATTGAATTTTGAAACCAAAGAGACCAATTTTTTAGAAAATAGTTATATTTTCAACCAGAATTTATGAATTTTCAATCCTAAATATTAATTTTCTACAAAAAAATTTATTACTAACCGAAGAATTAAATTTTCAAAAAAAAATTAAACTTCAACTAAAAACCACATTTTTGACCATATAATTTAATTTTCAATCCAGGAAAACTCATTTTCTGTCCAAATAGACGAATGCGCAATAAAAAACATACTTACATTTTCGACAAAATTTTTTTAAATAAATTATTTGAATTTTCAATAAAATGATTAAATTTTAAAGAAAAGAACTAAATTATTAACCAAATAGTTAAATTTTCAACTGAAAAAAAAATTTTTCAACTAAAAATTTAAAAGTTAAATTTTAGTCTTAAAAATGTATGAGATAAAAGAATTTTTATAAAAATAGTTAAGTTTTAAACCAAAAAGATGAGTTTGTTTATATAAAATTATTAATCATCAAATGTAATTAAATTTTTAAGCCAAGAGACGAATTTCCGGTATAAGATTTGAATTTTGAGCCCTAAGTTATGATTTTTCAACAAGATTAGGATCTTCCATGTTCTATTCTTAAATTTAAATTTTGAAAAGTACAGAAAAAATTAAGTTAATTAAAAAATTCTAGAGCGCAAAACTTTACAGGGAAAATTATAAAAGAAAAAAATTTAACTAGAATATTACAAATATAAGTGAACAAAGATAAGATATAACTCAGAAAGTTAAAAAAAGCCCGAGAACATTGGGGAGGAAACTAATTGGGGTTTCCTGAATTAACGAAATGAAATATTTAAATTAAATTTATGATCATCATAATAAAATGTGTTTTTTAATTTAACTAATTACACCAACGAGTATTTTTTTGTTTTCAGTGACAGTATAATGATAGTAGTAATGGTTGAATTTTTATTTAAGAAACATAATTTGTAACCATATATTTCATTTTTCAAAAAAAAAAAAATTAATTTTCAACCTTTTAGTTGCATTAACTAATCAATATTTGAAGTTTAATAAAAAATAGACGAATATTGTAAACATTAGTTGAAGATTTAACCAAATAGTTGGATATTCAACCTACAGAGATGGAGAAAAAATGGATTTTCAACAAGCAAAAAACAAGTTTGTACAAAAGATATAAATTTTTATTAAAAATTTTGAATATACAACCAATAGTTAAATTTTCTCCCCACAAAATTAATTTTTTCAAATAAGAACGAGTTTTCATCAAAATAACTAAATATGCATATAAAAAAGTAGTTGAATTTTTAAAAAAAGAAAAATAATAATTTCTCAACGAAAAATGTAATAGTTGATAATCCGGACTAAATAGATTTTCATTTTAAATTAAAAGTAATTAAATTTAACCAAAAAAGGCAAATTTAAAAAAAATGTCAAAATTTCAAACAAAAAATGTAAAATTTTATTTTGTAACGAAACAATTGAATTGTCACCAACACAAAAAAGATGATTAATAACTTAAAATATATAAGCAGAATGTTTATCTATAATTATGAATCTTCAAATGGAATAATTGAATTTATAGTTCAAAAAATTATTTTTCTACTAAACAGGACAACAAATTTTAAATGAAAAAATTGAAACAAGAGATAACTTTTCTATCAAAATTATTAATCTTCGACAAACAAATGAATTTTCAAGAAGCAGTTCAACTTTCAATCAAGTATTGATAATTCACAATGGAAAATATAATAGCTGATATTTAAGCAACAAGTTTTTTACTTTGAACAAAAAAAAACAGTTTAATTTATCCTAAAAAACGAGTTTTTAATGAACTAGTTGAATTTTCAGCCCAAGAATACGTTGTTTGTTTTTAACAAAATTAAAACTTGTATTCTAATAGTAGCATTTTTAACCAAAATAGATGAATTCTGAACTGAATACACTAACTAGCTAAATTTTCAGTTAAGAATTAATTTTTATTAAAATCCGAAGAATTTGAAAAAAGAAATTACATTTTTAACTAAAGAGACGAATTTTTTTGACAAAGTAGTTCCATTTTCGACAAAGTAGTTCAACTTTCTATTAAGTGGTAAAAATTATTTTTAAAAATGTAATAGATAATATTTCTACCAAAAATATTTTCAACCAAAAACCATTGAATTCAGCCGATAAATAAGAATTTTCAATATAATGGGAAAATTATTATAAATTATTATTATAAATTATAAATTATAAATACATTTAGAACTCAGAAAGAGGAATTTTCAATAAAAAAGTTAAATCTCCAACCAAAAAAGATGTTTTTAATAAAATAATTAAATTTTTTAACAAATAATAGAACTTTAAAAAAAGAGATGACTTCTGAACAAAAAATATATAAGTAGAATTTTTAACTAAAATCATGAGTCTTCAACAGGAATAGATAAATAGTCAGTTTATAAAAATTCATTATTAACTAAAAATAATCAAATTTTAAACAAGTAGAATTGTGAAAATTGGCGGAAAAAACGTATCAGTTGATATTCCAACAAAAAATATTTTTACTTCAAACCAGAAAGATTTCAATCTTCAACCAAAAAGGTTGGTTTTTTTAACAAAATAGAAAAAATGTAAATCTAATAATTAAATTTACACTCAAGTAATAGAATTTTTAATCAAAAGAGATGAATTCTAAACCAAAAATATTTGGATCTTTCAATTGGGTTCTATTGAATCGGTTCGCATTTAGGTGAAAAAAAAACGGGAAAAGAGGAAAATAAGGACAAGAGAGTTTGTAATCATGGAAATACGGGTAAGCCTTAAATTTAAAAAAAAGCTTTAATAACAAAAAAATCTCTGAAAATAAGTGACTTCAATATGACCGCAAAATCCCAAGTTTCAGAATCTAAGAAAAGTGCAGTTGAAGGTTTGTAAATGGAATTTGAACTCGAGATCTCCTAAACCAGTTAAAACAGCTCAAATGACGATTTCTCTAGTGCGAGCGACTCAAGGCCTTTAATCAAGACACCGTACATGGGTAGATTAAAAAAAGTCCAAGTGCTCTCTTCCCTCTCCCAGTTCATGCTCAATTACCAATGGATCGTCGTGCTTCGCCAAATGCTCGTCCCTATAATGCACCGACCGATTCCACGGGTATCGAGCAATTTAATTTGTAAATTCCGTACGGGCCAGAATGGCACGAATGGTTTCCCAGAAATACATACCCAGTCGGGTCTCTAATGACCCGACTGTCCAGTGGTCAACGGAAAAATAAATTGTTCTCTGGAATGAAGCGATCTCTATGAAAAATCACTCCGGTTGTAGGTTTCTGAACTCACCTACTTTATAATCCACACGTGCAGAAATGCGTGACTGTTTGGATCCGGGCGCGTGCCATCGAACTGGTGATTGCCCGATTCACACGATAATTGCCTAGGTACCTATATCCGGATTTTACACGAGATGCGAGTCTATTATGTTGGAAAAATGTTATAGGGTAATCGGTATCTCATTTCCCCTTTTAATAAATAAATCCTTTTTTCTAATATATTCTGTGAACTTCCTCTTTTTCTCGTTTTTTTGCTTAACCAGTAAACTTTTTATTTTGGCTTTCATTCAAATCACACCTTAGTACTAACTTTCATTAAAATAACGCAATCTTTTTGAATTTCAGTCCGCGACATTGGATCCGTCATATTAAATTCGCAATATTAGATCTGCAATATCAAACTTTCAGTGTTTACCTCGCTTTCGTAATCGTGACCTAAAAACCCCCTTAGTACTGATTTCAATCAAAATAACGCATTATTTTTGCATTTCATTCTGCAATATTAGATTTGCAATATTAGATCCGCAATATTAGATCCACAATATTATATGCGCAATGTTATATCCGCAATATTAGATTTTCAGTCTTTACCCCGGATTCGTCATCAGTGACCTGAAAAAAACCCTTAGTACTGACTACAATTTGAATAACGTAACTTTTGCATTTTAGTCCCCCACGTTGGATCAGCCACCTTGGATCCCTTATTTCGAATTCTTTAATTTTTAATACGGATTCGTCGTCAGCGACCGAAAAACATCTTAATACTGACTTTCATTAAAATCAAGTTACATTTTGCAATTTGGTCCGTCATATTAGATCCTCTATATTGAATCAACCATATTAAATCCGATTTTTTAATTTTCCAATTTTGACACTGGATTGGTCCTCAAGGATCTAAAAACGCATTAGTACTATCTTTTATTAAAATCAAGTGACTTTTTGCATTTTAGTCCGCCATATTGGATCCGCCATATTAGATACGCAATATTAGATGCGCAATATTATATCCGCAATATTATATCCCTAATATCAGAATTTCAGTGTTTACCCCCGATTCATCATCAGTGACATAAAAAATCCCCTCAGTACTGACTTCAATTCGAACATCTTTTACTTTTTCATTTGAGTCCGCCACGTTGTATCAGCCATATTGAATCCGTTATTTATATTCCTTCATTTTTAACCCAGATTCGTCATCAGTGACTTGAAAAATGCCTCAATACTATTTTTATATAAATCAAGTGACTTTAGTCCACCATATTGGATCCGCTATATTGAATCAACCATATTAAATCCAATTTTTTAATTTTCCAATTTTGACACGGGATTGGTCCTCAAAGACCTAAAAACGCATTAGTACTGAATTTTATTAAAATCAAGTGACTTTTTGCATTTTAGTCCGCCATATTGGATCCGCAATATTGGATTCGATATTTTTTTACTAATTTTGACCCTTGCTTCATCATATATCTACAAAAAAACTTTAATGCTGACTTTTATTCAAATCACGCGACTTTTTGCATTTGGATGAAAATTGAACTTTTCAGGATGAAAAATCAACCTTTTTGGTTGTAAGTGTCACTGTATGGTTGAAAACGCATTTTATGGTTGAAGATTCATTATTTTAATTGAAAAATTCTAATTTTTCATGGTTGAAGATTAATTATTTTAATTTTAAATCCCTCCCTTTGGCTGAAAAGTGATTTTTTGAAGTAGAAATGTGACTTCTATTTTTAGACGAAAATTGCATGCATTTGGTTGAAAATTAAACTTTGTATGTTGAACAACTATTCAGTTTAAATGCAACTGTTTGGTTTAAAATTCATCTTTCTTAGTTGTAAATTAACTTATTTGTTGAAAATTCATTTTATTTTTGAAAATTCAACAATCTCAGTCAGAAATTTAATTATTTATTCAAATATTTAACTATTTGGTAGAAAATAATTTTTTTTTTAAATCATCATTCGAATTTTTCTTTTAAAAAGAAAAAATTAGAATTCGTGTATATTTTTGAAAATTCATCTTTTTGTATAAAATTTAACTTTTTGGTTGAAAATTCAATTACTTGGTCGAAAACTTCTTTTTTTCGTTTGAAATTCAACTTTTTTCTAAAAAATCAACATTACGATTGGTTGGACAAACACTGTGTTTGGCTCATTATTTGTAAAATGATATAAAACAATACTTAAACATAATTTGAAATGTACACTTTGAAATTTATTGTAATACTGGATAAATATTAAATAAATCTTATTTCACAAACCCGATGGAGTTTATTCCATTAAAAAACCATCCCGATTCGAAATTGATGAACTATGGACATGAAAAGTAGATCCAAATTCCAGATCTTTTTTTTTCTTGTATTTTTTATTGTTTTCCTAATTCAATTAGAAACACAGCTAGGTACTGAACACGATAATACTGAACTTCTTTTGAAATTTCTTGAAATTAATCAAATTCCTTGAAACATTTTCAAATATCCTAACATTTTTAATTTCTACCGCGTCTTTCAAGTTTTTCAAAATATTTGAAAATATCTTGAGATAATAAAAATCTTTTAAATGTTTTAAAATCCCTAAATTCTTGTGAATAAATTGTTTTAAATTTCAAGAAAATATTAAAAATTCCTTAAAATCCCGCAAAGTTAAATTATTTCGATAATATTTTTTTTTTAATTTGTATACTCTTTTGTAAATTACTTAGAATTCTTTAAAATATCCTACAATATTTCTAATTTTTTTTTAATCTTTTAAAGATGTCAAAAGTTCTTGAAATCTTTTTAAATAGCTTAAAATCAATAAAATTCTATCAAATTTGTTTAAATTCCTTAGAATCTTTTGAAATATCCGAAAATCATTAACATTCTTCAAAATATATCTCTCTAAATATTCAAAATGTTCTCAAGTCCTTCAATTATTGTAAATAAATTCTATACAATTTCATTAAAATATATTGCAATCCCTCAAATCCCCGTAGTGTTTTATGAAATCTGATGATATTTTTTAAAATATTTTAATATTCTCTTAAATCCTTTGGAATTATTTCAAATATCTCGCTTTAAATTGACAAATAAAAAAAAGATTGAATATTCTTTTCAGAAGTAATCATTTTTAAAATTGTGAAAAAGCGTTGTTTTGATTGAATTTTATTAAATTTATTTATTTAGAAAATGATGAAAAAAATCAAAACATTAATATAATAATAATTATAATGATTTCAATATTTTATGGTACTCAAAAACAGATGCACACCACTAATGAATTTCCTCATTTTGCCTGACTAGAAAGTTCTATTTTTGTTCCTCGTTGCGGAAGGTGATCGGATTTCCTCAAGCAGATTCGTGAATGTTCGGAATGATAAAAGGTTCACAATCAGAAGCCAGAAGATATGTCTTTAAAAATAGAAGAATTCCTGGTAGCCTATCCCAAATCCTCCCACACGACCCAAGTGCCGCGTAATCTTGGGTAACGTGCACATCATTGTTTGATGTAGTTATGGTGGTGTTGCAGGTCTGGAGCGGGTAGCGGAGGAGTTGATGGGCCGTAGGAGATGGAAGCAATACCAGGACACCCTGTACACCGGGACTCGCAGCGAATCGTCGACGACGACGCAGCAGCAACAAGCCCTTCATCAGAGGCTATACCCAACGCCACCAGGCTGCAACCTCGATGCAGCTGCTTTGAACCAGGTGGCTCACCTGCGTCCCCAGGTGCTACCAGTTCAGATCAAACAGGAGCTGATCATTCCCAAAAACCTCTCAAATCACCATCCCACGCAGGAGGACCAACAGGACCATCCCGAACAACGGCACCAGGAGGAGACAAATTGTGTCAAGGTCGAAGTCGAGAATTCGGAGGTCGTAGTCCAGGACTCCAGGACCGAAACGACCACCACTACGACAGTAACGACCAACAACACGAATTCTACAGGAGTGAAGAGACGGAATCGAGGAGACGACGAGAACGGGAACGAGGAGGAGGAGGAAGAGGACGAAACAGAAAAGAGGCTCAAGCCAAACCATCAAAACGACAACTCCACCAATCACCTCAACGAGAACGATCGAACCTCCAAAGAAGAGGATCCGACCAAACCCAACGACACGGAAGGGACCAAGGTGAGTTTTATCATAGTCTATTAAGACGTTAATTAAGACGTTCAAATATGCTCATGCTTTCCTTACAATACTTCCCAACCTTTTGTCCACTTCCCCGTCCTTAGTCTATCAGCCCTCCCCTTACTACATCTTTCACTTCTTCTACTTCTCCCTCCTATTACTTTCTCCTTCACTTCTTCTCTTTCTCCCCCCTATTACCTCCTCCATCTCTTCTTACACATCTCCCTCCTCTACTTCCCCTCTCCACACTTCTCGTACTACCCCTTCCATCACTTTCCCTACTTTCCTTCACTTCCCCTCGGCATCTACTCTGCTACTTCCTCACACTTCCTCCCCTCGCCTCTTGGCAATTGGAAAATCGTGTCACATTTGCCACTATTGAGACTTCATGAAAATTTTCTTGACAATGCAAATATTTGTTTCGTAGCTTATTAAGACGTTAATTAAATCATTCAAATCACCCCTCCC